>NW_007260442.1:0-25907 GCF_000164805.1 Carlito syrichta | reverse complement strand
CCCCACCTCCGCCCACCCGCCAGGGTTGGTGGTGCTCCGCGCCTCTGCCACCGCCGTGATGACCATGCGTGGGCTTGCCTGACAGCCCAGGAGGGATACTGTCAATAATCCGAGTTGGCCCGAGTCCCATCCGCTGCAGTCAAGAGAAAGCTCTCACCTTGGTCTTTGGATTCCGCCTGAGCCAGTTCCTCCAGGGATTGCTCCAGCACATCTGCCACCTGGTGCAAGACCCGCGAGCGCTCCTGGGGGCTCTGGGAAGACCAGCCGGGAAAGGCTTTTCGGGCGGCCTCCACCGCGGCCTGGATCTTGGAGAAGCAAATGGGAGAGGGTCACCTTCAAGCGGCTGCTCTTGAGGGGTTGGATGAATCCAGAATCCACAGGTCCCTGCACACTTCATTGCTTTTCTGCCTGATTCAAATATTTAACATGTCCCAGCTCTCAGCTACCCACAAAGTAGACAATACAGGTGTTTATGACACCCGCAAAGCGGGGAAAACACACACAAAAAAAAAACAAAGAAAAATGCTCCATTTCAACCAAGGTGCCCAGAATGTGACCGTCAGGTAATTAGAAAGAAACTATTTGAATTGTAACATATGTACATTGTCAATCACTTCAAAAAAACCGAATTTGAGGAAATATTGTATAGATGAAATTTAATCTAGAAATGTGGATTCTCTAAAGCTTTTAATCCAGCTCTGACACATAAGGTCTAAAGTTTTGTGTGAAATCGCACCCTTGGACTGTCATTTCTACTTGGGATGACTAATCATATTAGTCCTTTACTGATAACTTTTTAAATATAAGAGGATATGCTTATATTGTTTTACTTAAGCCCTTTAAAAATTCTATGAGCATTGCTATGCCCATTTTTACAGATTGGCACAGCAAACTCAAGTAACTTGCCAGAGGTCATAAACTAATGCGTGGCAGAATCAGAAACCAAACCCAGATCTTGGTAGTTTCCAAGACCACAAGTTGACCTGCTATGGCATAACCACCACCCCTGCTCCCTACCCAGCGGAAGAGACCTCTGTTGGAGAGAAGGAGGTCTGTGGTTGAACAGGTTGATAGCTTGGGTACCGGTTTTGGAGTTACATCCAAAAGGAAACAATAAGGAGTTATGTGCAACACGGAAGTTATGGGCAGAGTCAACTCAAGTCATGGCCAAAATGTGATGTTAGCAAAATATATTTTCAGGTCTTCATCTGCCTTTTTTGTCTCTCAGGCAATGCCTTTTCTAAAGATGGCAAATCCCAAGCCTGTGTCTCATTCCTCTCCTCTCTCACATGCATGACAAATACTTAGCTCTCTTCCATCCCTGGGCCCCAGTTCAGCCTCACAATCCTTTACACAAGCACCTTTTTGTGTGTCCTGATGACAATCCAGCCTCCTGAGTCTGTGCTAGTCTGCTCACAAGAAACCTAACCCACACCCCTCCTTGATTCTTGTCATGCACACAGAGTCACTCTCAGCTGAGCTGAAGTAAACTACAAGGTGACTCTCATCTTACTGGAAAGAAGGTGGTTTTACCTCAAAAATTAAATCTCTAATGTGAACCTGCAGACAGAATGGGGGAAGAGATTGTGGGCTTTGATGATCACCACAAGCAGCAACCAGCAGGGAAGTGACCTCATAAAGACATCTGCACTCCCATGTTGATGGCAGCATTATTCACAAGAGCCAACATATGGTATCAACCTGAGTGTCCATCCACAGATAAACGGATAAAGAAAATGTGATAGACAGGGGGTGCCAAAAAATGTATACACATTTTAAGTATGACGTTCGTTCAAAAGATGGCGTTAATCAAATGAAGGCTAGGGTCACCGTGCAACAGGCAGGGCAGTCAAATAAAATGGCGGAAGCACGGTTGTACGAACATCATACTACACGTTGCTACTGTAATTTAATTCAACTTCAAAAAGTAATACATAGATAGCATTGCTTAAAATGTGTATACGTTTTGTTGACCCTCCTTGTATATGCACAGTGGAATATTATTCAGTTATAAAAAGAAATGAAATTCTGTCCTTTGCAGAAAAATGAATGGAGCTGGAGGTCATTATGTTAAGTGAAATAAACCAGGCACAGAAAGACAAATATTGCATGTTCTCACTTATACGTGGGAGCTAAAAAAAAAAAAAGTGATCTCATGGGAGGTAGAGGGTAGAATGATGGTTATCAGAGGCAGGAAAGGGTGGGAAAGAGGGTGGAGAAAGGCTGCCTGAAGGGTACAAAGATAGAGTTAGAAGGAACAAAGTCTGGTGTTTGATGGCACAGTAGAGTGACAACAGCTAGCCATAATTTATTGTGTATTTCAAAATAGCTGGAAAAGAAAATTTGAAATATTTCCAACACAAATAAATGGTCAATGTTTAAGGTGAGTCTAATTTTTTTTTAATGCTGAGTTCTTTAAAAATACTTTGCATATAATATATATTTACACATGAAGTCTACAGTTCCTAAATAATCCAGTTATTTGTGCCTTAAAAAGAATAAATTGTAATCTGTTAGGCATTAAATTACTATATATGCATCATGCCAAATTCGGTTGAAATATTTTCTGCAGCCAATGGCTCTTGACTTTTTAGAAAATAGAATAAAGTTTAACTGCACTTGCTAGTAGAAAAATAGATATTTTTTGATTTCTCAGTAATCCTACTCACAAACATTTTATCTGATTCCATCATTCTCAGTTTTTTATTTTTCTTTTGGCTTGAAAAATATGGTCACCACACAAACGACATAACCAAATTCCCAAAAAGTCACTCATAGAAAATGCTGCTGGTGTGGTTAACAGTGACTTCTATGTATCCAGATTTTGCTATGTGCTTTGCATTAACTAAATTCTTTAAATTATTTAAAAAATTTTAAATTGATGCATAAAAATTGTACACGCTTTGGGGGTACATGGGATATTTTGGTATATGCATACATTGTGTAATGATAAAATCAGGTATCCATCACCTTAACTTTACTTTGACAAGCACTCTGAGACCAGGAGGAGTGAAAAATATGAAGCTAGATTTCCCACATCTATGTTAGGTCATTTGAAGCAAACAAAGTTGTGGTTACATTTTAGCCAACAAATTAGCCAATATTTGCAAACATTAACCCAAAAGTCTAAAGGTTTTTTTAAATGCCAGATTTGAACTATGATGAAAAAAATAGAAAAAAATGCTGAGTTCTTTAAAAGTACTTTGCATATAACATATATTTACATATGAAGGCCACAATTCTTTTTAAATAATCTAGTTCTTTGTGCCATAAAAAGAATACATTGTCATCTGTCAGGCATTAAATTGCTATATATACATCAGCCACATTTACCATCAGATATGTTTATTTTCTCACTGTAATAACTGATGACTAATCAAATATATCTCAAACATTTTACAAAATAGCCCGTGTAAAATCAATTCTACATCACTACAAATAAAAAAATAAATAAACAGTAATGCATTTTGAATTAAAAAAAGGATGATGTTAAATCTAACTGCAGAAATATAAGGGAATTTGATTTTGAGTTTCATCATTCAAATGACTGATTTTATTTTACTAAGTATTTTGAAGAAGTGAGGAATTATTAGAAGACCATTTGAAATAAAGCCCGGGGATTTTCTGTCCTGATTTGTTTTTGTTTTTTAGCGAAATGACACATGGTTTTAGAAATCCAGGGATATAGTGGTAAAAGCAGGCAACCCTTGGTAGAGAAAGGGAGCACTTAACAATAGTGATAGTTATTACCAATAATACTTTAGACTAGACACCTACTGGGGAGTGTCCAAGAATTACATTAAAAACTCACATATGGCTGTGGGTTAAGTTGGCTGGAAAAAATGACTTGATTCTGAACATAGTTACCTGAGATTTGTTCTTTGCATCAGACATGGTCAGGTACAAGGCCAGCCTTCTTAGAACTAGAATATTCTTTCGGCCAATGTCTAACAATTCTACACCTTCCCCAACCCGCTCTGCCTCTAGAAAGTTAAGTCATCCATAACTCACCAACATATTAAATGCATTTCTATCTTCCTTAAGTAAATGTACTCACCTCTTCTTCCCCACTGTTTGGTACTTTGCAGTACACTTCCCCTGTTGATGGGTCATAAGAATCTATATAGGAGTTACAAGGCAAAAATTTTCCATCTATGAAGTTTTCCAGCATCAAAAGCGCCTTTGTTCCAGCCATAGTAAGGAAAACTGCTGGCTTTCCCTTCCACTGTCATGCACTCAGGTTGTCCCCACCACTTTCCCTGCTCCTGAGCCAGTCTCCTCATTGCCAGCCCCCAGATCCTCATTCGCCAGTCAGTGAAAGTGGGAGGTGACCTGGCTTTCAGAGAATTCCGGTCTCCAAACTCAGAACCAAGAGAGCTCTCAAATGTTCCACAGGCTTCTGGTACCTTAAGACAAAAGGATGAATGTGTATTAAACTAACATCAACGTATGTGTTCACAGCCCTTTAAAATTGTCAGAAGACATCTGTGTGTGTGATTTTATTGGGCTCACCCTATAAACTGTTCATTGCTCAAACATGGTTTGATGCCAGGGGCCCTGAAGCAAATCCTTTACATGAGTTTATTCATTTATTCCACACCAATCCTATATGAAGTTAAGATCATTACTTCCTCTCTTTTGTAGAAAAAAACAAGCCTCAGATAGGTTAGATAATTCATCCAAGGTTATATAGTTAGCAAGGAATGAACCATAGCCCTTTAGTCTCCAAATCATGTGTTTTTTTCCTGAACACATCACTGGTCACCTGCAGAGGTGACTGAGACAGATGCCCTCTTCTCACAGCTCACCGGCTTTTCTTTCTTTGGCTACCTTCTCTCTGAAGAGCTATCTCTCCATCCCAAAACCAGGTTGCAGCAGCAGCATCTCACATCTTCCCAGATGTGCCGTGGAGATGGAGATACAAGCCAAAAATGTAGATGTCACATATAGCAAACAAGGGATTCATATCCACAATGTGGTAAGAATTTCTACAAATTGGTAAGAGAAGTGAGCATCCCTGCAGAAGAGATAAGCAAAGGATACACAAAAGCAATCCACAGCAAAAGGAAAAACACTGGCTAATGTATATGTGTTATCAAATGCTCAACTTCATTGTTGATCCAGGAATGGGAAACAGGGAGATGCCCTGTCTTGCCAATCAGACTGCAGAGCATTTTTAAAGATCGATCATTCCATTCTGTGTGGGGGTGTAGAGAAGCACAAGTTCCCCCACCCCTCTGATGAGAGGGTTCTCAGAAACTGCTTCTGGCAATTTGTCAGTGTCTGGTCAATTCCCCTTCTAGGAATCTTTCCTACAGAATTACTTGCTCATGGACAAGTAAATAAATCACAGGACATCTTTTAAATGATATTTTAAACACTAAAAGCAACCCAGACACACATCAATTGGAGAATATTACCCAGTATAATTCACTGTTATATTCAGAATAAGGAATATTATTTAGCCATTAAAAGGATGTGTTGTTAAGTGACAAAAGAAAGCCAGTGAATAATACATATGGGTATAATCTCTTTGGATACCTACATGGTAGAGGAGATAGAAGGGAAGCGGTTTTTATTCTGAATACTTTTAAATTCCTTGAGTATTGTCTATATTACTCATGTTACTTTTGTAGTCATAATGTAAAGTCGCAATTTATTTGAATGCTAGATACCAATATTCTGAAATTCACTAATCACATGGGGACGTTACTGGCCGTTGACCTCCTTAGGCCCTCTCTCTTCATCTGGATTGGACTCTAGATAGTCTCCAAAGTCCTTGCTAGTCACTGATGCAAAGCAATAGGCATTCCATTCCCTGTGCAACTACGCTTCAGGTCTCTCTGGGAATATTTAACACTACCTATGATGCTCTCTCTGCTGACCAAAAGACCAACTTTCTGGTCTTTTCTTTCCAGCTCAGAATCTCTGCAGAAGCTTTGGAAAGATAATGAGTTTATTTAACATAACCACAATTCTTGAGAAGAGCTCCCTCTCCTCACCCAGTTAAAAGTAGGAAAGCAGTATAAATGTGTTTAAAGATGCACATTTTTTTCTCAGCTGAAAATTTTTAACATTTCCTTTTCCACGTTCCTTTTTTTTTTTTTTTTAACCTTTTGTCTTGTATTAATGATTTCTGGTCATGTCTCCGTGCTTTTGTTGAAAACCTCTTCCTATTGTTTTTAGACACTGGTCATCTATAAATAAATACAGTCATGCATCACAAAATGAAGCTTCAGTCAATGGGAGATTCTACATACAATGGTAGTCTCCTAAGATTATAATGGAGCTGAAAAATTCCTTTCACCTGATGACTTCATAGCCATCGTAACATTATAGTGCAACATGTTACTCACGTGTTTATGGCGATGCTGGTGTAAGCAAACCTACTGCACTACCAGTCGGATAAAAGTATAGCACATACAATTATTTACAGTTACATAATACTTGATAATAATCAAACAACCCTGTTAGTGGCTTCTATATTACTACACTGTACTTTTTATCACTATTTCAAAGTGTACTCTTACTTATTAAAACTTAGTTAACTATAAAACAGCCTCAGGCAGGCCCTCCAGGAGGTGTTCCAGAGGAAGGCATTGTCATCAGCGGAGATGACAGCTCCATGCAGGTTATTGCTCCTGAAGACTTTCCAGTGGGACGAGACATGAAGTGGAAGACATTAGCACTGATGATCCTGGCCCACGTAGGCCTAGGCTCATATGTGTGTTAGTGTCTTAGTTCTTAACAAAATGTTAAAAATTAAATGAATTTTTAAAATAGAAAAAAGCTTATAGAATAAAAATATAAAGAAAAGATATTTGTACAGCTAGCTGTACAATGTGTGTCTTAAGCAAAGTTGTATTATAATACAGTCATAAGTTTGAGATGAAAATGTGTATAAAGTAGAACAGTTACAGTAAGCTAAGGTAAGTTAATTTATTATGTAAGAAAGAAAGTTTCCTTTTTATAATTTTAGCATAGGCTAAGTGCACAATGTTTATAAAGTCTATAGTTGTGTACAGCACACGGTAATATCCTAGGCCTTCACATTCACTCACCACTCACCTACTGACTCACCCAAACTTCTGTCCTGCAAACTCCATTCATGGTAAGTGCCCTATACAGGTATACTTTTCTTTTAAATCTTTTATACTATCTTTTTTTTACTGTACCTTTTCTATGTTTAGTTATGTTTAGATTATGTATACATATTTACCATTGTGTTACAACTGCCTACAGTATTCAGGACAGTGACATGCTATACATGTGTGTGGCCCCAGGTGCAACAGGCTATACCATCTAGCCTAGGTGTGTAGTAGGCTACACCCTCTCGGTTTGTGCAAGTACACTCCCTGATGTTTGAACGATGATGAAATCGCCTACTGCTACATTTCTCGAAACACACCACGTCATGAAGTAAGGCATGACTGTATATACACACATGGATAAATAAATAATATATGCAGTCAGGGTCCATTCAGGAAAACAGAAACCATGGCAGGCTTTTCCAAGTTTAATGCCAGAAAATGTTGGAGGTTGAAACAGCATTCAAGGGTTGCTGAGATCACCCAGAGATTAGCCTAAGAGTACAGAGCAACTGCCATTCTTTAGACTGGGGACAAAATGGAAGAGTTGGGCTACCAGGACCCAGAAGCCTGCAGAAGAGCCCCTGCCTCCTGCCCCAGTGGGTGCTGATACTTCTGAAGGTGTGCAGTGCCACTGGTGCTAGGTGGCCAAGAGCAGCTGGAGGCTGGAGCAGGCCTCGTTGCCTGTTGCTGGAGACACGCTGCTAGGGACTGGAGACCGAAGATAGTCTCTTCTCTCTCCCCCTCCTTCCAGGCTCTTTCTGGTGACTTCCATTGGCAGAGACCTGCCAGCAATGGAATATAAGAAATACGGTTTGCAGATCACAGACCTGGCACCACAGAACAAAGCATCAAGGAGTGAGCCTGGAGCTGAGGGATGGTGAAGAAATACCTAGCCCATGCAAAAAAGACTTTTGCAGCCCGTCGTCTCCCTGGGTCTCCCACTCCCAGGTCCTGAGTGTCCTCTTTGCCCCTTCAGAAATTCTTAGAAGCCCACCCTTCTTTCAAACACTTTGTGCTCAAAAATAATGCATCACTCCCCATTTCCCCAACCCATTTCACTGAGATTTATCTCACTAAAGCTACTGAGAAAAAACAAGCCTTATGATATGACTGAAGCAACTCAGACTAATGTTGATTGACTCATTGGAATGTTTGTCTTTTTTGTGTGGCTCTTAATAATCCAAAAGATTCTATTTAGAGGACTTTGGAAGGGCGATCTTGAAGAGATAAACTTTCCCAGGACAGCACAGAGAGGGAGCTTTCTGTCAACTAACACCAGAAGAGGGATGAAAACCAGCCATAATACTTCTAAAAAGCACTTGATACTTATCAGAACGCCAACCCCAAAGGGCAGGCCTAGCGACTGAGCAGTCATGGGTATTAGTTATGGTGACATTCTTGTGCTATTTACTGCTCAGATTGGACTTTCACTGTTTTTTCATAATGTACTGTCCCTTTTCTCCCTCCCCCCTCTGTTCTGTCAGCGCTTTTCTGTCCACAGTACACCCATTTGATCCTCAACTGCAAGTCAACCACAGAATTGACCCTGGAACTAAAGCTCAACTGAGGTGGGAAAGACTTGGACCCTGAAGGGCAAAGCACTGGTCTTGCTGGGAGTCGGGCTGTGTCCTTTGACCCTAGTCGTCATACCTGAGCTCTGACACGCCCTCAAAGCCTTTTGTCTACAGTCAGCACCAGCCTTTCTCCTGTCTGTTTCTCTTGAAGAGAATAAAATGCTATATCAGGGCTCACTAGTTGAGTCTCTACTTCCAGGTAGGTCCACCTACCTCACTGTATGAATGGATGTTACCTGCTCCTCGGTTCTGACTGGCTCCGTCTGCTCTCCAGTGTGTCCTGCTGAACTTGACCTATTCTTGACCCATTACCCACAAGTGATGCATACTCCCATTAGCAGCAAGTGAATCTGCCCCCCACCACAACCCAGAGGGTGGATTTACTGCACAGTGAGGAAAGGGGACTCAAAATCCTGCGCAAAACTGAGAAAAGATATAAATGTGAGGTATTAAGTATGCTGATATTCTAAGAGAACTAGTAGTTCTAGACTCTTCCAAAAGAGAACAAAGTGCTTCTACCTTAGACACAAAAGTTATTCTCTTTGATAGGGGTGAGGCAATCTTGATTTAGGGAGCTCTGGGTGTTCTGAAGCTCTGAATTTCCCAGGTAGACTGGACTGTAGGTTCAGGAAGTGCAACGAGTTTGTTAATTGAGCTTCTTGTATATGCCAGGAAAAGAGATGGGTAATTGATGAGGGAGATAGAATAGTAAACAAAAATCGCAACACAGTAGCATGAGGCACCCCCAGAAGGGAATGCTAGACTCAAGAGAAACACAGGAGAGGGAGTGGAGAATTCCACCAGAGTGGAATGAAATGATCAGAGGATGAGACTTTAGAGATGGGTAGGGGAGGATGGATAAGCAAAAGGGAGGAAGTTAAAAGACAGACAGAAGGTAAGTTCCAGGCCAAGAAAATGCCTGTTCTAAGATGACACCTTCCTTCTCTCTCAACAAGAACCTTGGTCATCTGATCATCTTCTGTCTGACTCTTCATTTTCTCCTCTCTGCTGACTTTTTTTAGCTTTTAAATGACCTCACGTATCTCCAATGTAATATCATATAAGAAATATAATGTAATACTTTAAAGGTAAATTAATTTTTAAAAGAACCTTCCTGTGGACTTCTAGTCTCCTGTCTTTATTCTTTCTCTTCCACTAAAAGCATAGAATGAGCACGAAAGTGCTGTCATTATAGGAATATCTTCCCTAACTTATGAGGGGGAACCCCCCAAAATGGAACTTATTTATAAAAAATTGTGTATTTATTCTTACATGTTTAAACTTCAGTCACCTTCAGAGTACTCTCCATTTGATCCAATACACCTATCCAGATGCTTTTTCCACTGCTCAAAATAGTTTTTGAATCTGTCCACTTTGATGCCTTTTAGTGCTTCTGTCATTTTTATCCCCATCTCTCCCTCATCAGTACAATTCCCTATGAGAACTTCTTTCATCAGGGAAACACAAAAAAGTCACTCAGGGTGAGATTGGGTGAATATGGAGAGTGGACCACAGGGTCATGCTGTTTTTGATCAAAAATTGCTGAACACTCAGCACGGTGTAGCATTGTCATAATAGAAGAACCAGTCACTTACTTGCCACAACTCAGGATGTTTCTTCTACAAATCATGACATCGAGGCAGGAGGCCTTTCCCTCAAGCCTAATAAGATGAAGGACTTCCCAGGACAGAGTTGGGGCTCCCTTTAGTACAGTAAGAGAAAAGTCTTCCCAAAACAGTAAAAGAGTTCTTCTAACACCCTAAGATAAGAATGTTCTTGAAAGATTCATATTAAAAAGGAATGCAGCCCCAATCTGTAGTGCACATGTGTAACTCTGCTATAACCTTGAGCTGTGAAATACCCAATTAGCCTGTATGTTACTAATATGTAAGCCTTACTGGGGGACAAAGAAGCTAAAATTATATAAAAGACAATGCCCCCTTGTGCTCAGGGCTCTACCTTTGGATGTGAATCTGCTGAACCGGTGCCAACACAATAAAACTGTTTCCTAACCTTGGTGTCCCGACTCTCTCTATAAAATCCTGCTACGATGTAACCCTCTCAAAACTTCCAGATAAAAACTGATGGGTTCCCAGAACACTTATCTAGCGGGAAAGCCTGGATTACAAGGGGTCTGCCCTCCAAAAGATAATTTCAGGGTTGTTTAGGGGTTCCCCTTGCATATCTGGCAGGATGTTGTCCTCTTGTGCATTCATCCAACTGCTGTCTTCTTAGTCTCACTCCTAAGAGGAAGCAGTCCTAGGACAATCACATATCAAAGTTATGTTATGAAAGATGATCAGTGAGAAACACTAGGAGTGTTTTTGGTTGCAAATGCTCCACCCGGAAATTTGAGGATATATCCTTGTCCTCCAAGACTAGAGCTCAGAATGAAACCACTGACCTTAGTCTTGGCATGGAATCTGCTGGCTTCTACCATAAGGAATAGTGACGTGATAGTTCCAGGACCCCAAGAGATAGAGCTGAAGACTAAAAAATCCAGAAGAGGAGAGGAATAAGGTAGAAGAGGAATGTTCAGAAAATATGTATATAGGACTCTGTTTCAAGTGTGATCAGGTAACACCCTAACACATATGCTTGTGTTAAACTCAGTCATTTTGGGAAAATGCTAGGTAACCCCGGTGGTAGACATCACTAATATTCTGTAAGATTCAGTTCTCCTGAGTACTCCTTCTTCTCCATTGCCATTAGGTAGGGTTATGTAGTTCATTCTGGCCAGGGGCTATAGGTAAAAGCAAAGCTGCTGGGGATCATCCACCGTTTCTTCTACTTCCATGTAGACCAAGGAGGCCGAGTGTTCCAGATAGCAGGTACAGGATGTGGAAACTTCATCAGCCTGGACTACTGAGTCACTGTATGGAGTACAGCTTTACCCCTAAAGTTAGCATGAAATAAACATGCGTCTTGCTTTGTCACCATATTTGAACCTCAATTTCTAGCAATCACAGCACACAAACCATTCTAGCTTGTTTGGCAGACTTATAACATTAGCCAATTAAAATTTCAAAATTCCTCATCGATGCTCTCTGGCCTGCAGACACCAGTCCTTGAGCACTGACCCCCAAATCTGGAGAGGGATAGAGCCCTCTGTAAGGGGAAGAGGTTCTTTTCCTCCAAGAAAAGGGCATGGCCAAATGGCTGGGGCCTTGTATAAGTGTTAATGGCCCAACCTAGGCTAGTTCCCTAACCAAAGAGGCGGAGAAAGCCCTTCTCAGAAGGAAAACTTAAAGCTGAGGTCAATGGAGGAGGATAGGAGTCTCACGGCTAAGAAATGCACCTCCTCCAGCACAGGAACACTGCCCTGAGACTACAAAAATTAACCCCAGTGAAGGAGGTATCGAGTTGATATTACAAAGGCCACAGGCTATGGAAGCAGCTACTCCTGTCTAATGCCACCGTCCCTTGATGCTTGGGGAGGATCAGACATTAGAATTAATCAAGGTACAGTTATTCTGAGCCAAATGGCCAAAAATAATCAGAGGAAATGATACCTTACATTAAACATATTAAGTGGAAAAAAATGCTCAGCTAAGTAGACTATTGAGAAATGACTCTGACCCACAATACCTTAGATTGGGTGTGACTGGTATTTTTTTTTCTTTTCAAAACCCACCAGGGTCATCAGACTCTTTCATTCTCAACTCCCATGCTGCAACAGACCCTCCAGGTATCCTGACTCCCTGAACAAATTCAATTTAACCAAAGGAAAGATGTTCGAGAATTAATTTCCACAAGGAGAGTTCTACTTGGCCAGGGACCACATACGATCCAAGAGATTTAACAAGATTTTTTTCAGGTATATTTAGAAGAGATGCAGACCCTATAACAAGGGCTTCTCGGTCCATGTATACAACTGATCAGGAATGAGGCCATGAATTTCACTGCTTGTTTTTTCACATTGGGAGGGGGCACTGGCTGCCTAAACCACCATTCTTGGAACAAGAACAAAGGCAAAGACGTGTCCAGTATATGGTTAAACAGGAACCCGCTGTAAGCAGAATAGGTACCAGAAATCTACACTGACACTGTGAGGGTGCCAAGAACAACAAAGCAGAGAGACGGTTTTTCTAGGAAATGTGAGATTCACAGACAAGGCAACAGAAACAAGAGTCTTCCAGAAATAGACTCCATATCTTGAAGTGAATTATTTAAGACTGAACTTACAAGGTATAGTTGGAAGCTGACTCAGAAAAGAATTAGGGTGATGGGCAGGAAGTCGGTTGGGGTTGGGACTGGGTATGGAATTTCCCCAACCCTCAGACAGCAGGGCTCCAAGACCATCAGAGAATAGCCTCCTCCTCCCCACACTGGAACAAAATGGAGTTAGAGGTATTTTTGCTTTAATGAAATGTTAATAGGGGCTGAATAAATATCAGTGTATATATATGTTAATTTCTTGATTTTGATGGTTATATTGCAGCTATGCAGAATGGTCTTTGCAGAAAATAGTTAATTCAGTAGTGATGGGACATCATGTGGTAACTAACATACTCTCCAATAGCTCAGAAAAAAAAGTTATTTGTAGTGTACTTGGAACTTTTCATTTACTTGAGATTTTTCAAAAAATCGCTAATACAAAAAGCAGAATTGGGTTCTTATTCTAATATACATACAAAACTATGCCACATATAAACATATGCTGAAAACTTTTAAAAAAAAATAAATGTTAAGCTCAAAATACCCATGGTCAATGTTGGGAAAAGACAGAATGATAGCTTAGGTAGCTTCAATAGCACTAGTAATGTTCTAATTCACCAGTGGAGGGATGTATTCATAGGTTTTTTGTATTGTCCTTAAGTTACACATTAATTACAAGTGTTCTTTGCATTACATTCTACATAGTAAAAAGTTAAAGGACAACTATATTTTTTTGGAACAGCTTTATATTTACAGAAACCCTGCACCCAGTTTCTCCTATTATTAACATCTTACATTAGTATAGTACATTTGCAACAATTAGTGAGCCAATAGTGATACATTACTATTAACTAAAACTCATAGTTTATTTGTATTTCCTTAGTTTTTACCTAAGGTCTTTCTGATGCAGGTTCCCCTTTCATGATACCATATTACATTTGCTTACATCTACTTAGGCTTCTTTTTAAGATTTAAAGTTACTTTAAAATTAAGTTGGGGGGGCCATCTTTAAAATAAATCAAGGCAACTTAAATTTATTTTTTATTATATAAGCAATACACAATTATATTCTTTTTTTTTTTTTTTTGAGTTGGAGTCTCACTCTGTCACCCAGACTGGAGTGAAGTGGCCGCTCCCGGCCACCGCAGCCTCGACCTGCTGGGCTCCAGCGATCCTTCCGCCTCAGCCTTCCGAGTAACCGGAATTACAGGCGCACGCTACCACGCCCAGCTAATTTTTTGATTTATTGTAGAGATGAAGTCTCGCCTGCCCAGGCGGGTCTCGAACCCGGGGGCTCGGGCAATCCACTCACCTCAGCCTCCCAAAGGCGCGAGATTACAGGCTGAGCCACGGAGCCCGGCCATGATTATATTCTTAATATATAAAAACAAAAAAACAACTGTCATGGAAACCCTACTTGAGCCCTAATTCCCCATTCCTGAGGTAATCACTACTCTGAGTTTGCTATAGATCATTCCAGCTCTTTTCTCAGGTATCTGCTTACATAAATATCTACATAGATTTGTTGTATGGGTTTTTAATCTTTGTTTTTTTTTAAACATAAAGGGTAACATCTTAAACTTGATTCTTTTTTGGGGGGGGACAATCTCACTCTGTCTCTGGAGTACAATGGTGCTATCCTAGCTCGCTTCAGCCTCAAACTCCTGGGCTCAAGCAATCACCCTGCCTCAGCCTCCCAAAGTGCTAGTATTACAGGCATGAGCCACCACGCCCAGCCTTGATCCTTTCACTTCACCATATGTCTTAGATTTCTTTCGTTTCCAGGACTTAGAGGCTTACCCCATTCATTTAAACTCCTGTACAGTATTCCATAGCATAATGTATCATCATTTATTTCATTGCAATTACCCTATTTAGATGATGTCTGGTTTTCTTGTTCCATGAATGACTGAATGGAATCCTTGCACATGCTTCTTTGTGGACATGGGCAAGTATTTCTGCAGAACAGATATCTAGAGGTGGGATTGTTGGGGTGAAGACTATGCAGATACTAACTTTTCTTGAAAAAGTTGTACCAACTTACACTATAGTCAGTAGAACATTTCATCATAGCCTCCCTCCTCTGGGTATTCTCTGTCTTTTTACTGACGTGATGGGTGAAGCAAAAGGGTCCCATCTAACTTGGAATTCTTCTGATTGCTAATTCATTTAAGTATTTTTATATGTTTAATAAATACTTGTGTTTCTTTTCTGAGTTTTCTATCCTTTGTTCATTTTTCTGGTAAAGTATTTTGCATTTTCTTATTGATTTGTAGAAGGAATCCGTTTAGACACATAAAGGATTTGGGGGGGAAACTTCACTTTCAGAATAATTAAGTGGCATTTTTATGACAGTTTGTGCATCAGCATTAGTCCACTTTATGTAGACAAGTCATAAATGAGTTTTGAATTAAAAGTAAAACATAAGAGTCATACTAATCTAAGAAGAGGGATTATGACCACCCTAAAATAGCTCCCCCTGCCTTAGCCCGATATCTTATGGGTAAGAAAAGAATGCTAGAACCAGTCAGTTGTGTGTGTGTGTGTTTTTAAAGAAATTCTTAAATGCTATATGTATTTTATATTTACCATGATAGCATCTGATTTGCAGATTTTACTTCCCAGATCTGTTGGAAAAATGAAAGTCATGTGGCACAATAAATAGGACTAGTTTCCTCAAGGGAGTGGAAAAAGGAGATAGGCCAAGGGGCAGGGTGGGAGAAAAATGTTTGGCTGTGCACTGGAAGCCTTTTGAATTTTGAGTCATGTGAATATATATTACATTCTAATAAAAATAAATTGATCTAAAAATTAATTCTTAAAACATGAATTTGGAAGTGTATACACTATAGCCCGAGTCTCAGAGTCTAAAGATTAGTAAGTCATCTTGAGATTTTTACCCTGTAAAGCAGAAGTTTTTAACTTGAGATCCATGGGCCCCTAGGACAGAATTTCAAAGTTTTGGGGTTTTTTTTGGCCACTCAGTGATCTGAAGATGCTATTGTGCATATGACTCGTTGAGGCTGCAACCAGTGAAGAAATTCACCAAGACAGTTGTGAATTTAGAAAGACAGACTTATTTAAGAAAGAATGTGTTGTAAGAGAACAGACAACGCAGCAGAAAAGGGCTGTCTATTGTTTGTCAAGAGGCAGAGACTTGAGGGAATTTTTATAAGGCTGTGCTGGAGAGTTTAGTGTTGTGCCAGGCTGTGCTGGAGAGGGAAGTCAGTTATGAATTCTATGTACTGTGTGAGAGATTTGTAAGATGGCTGATTGATTGTGGTGTTCTGTTTCTTTAAGATAGGGTTAATTAATAGCAACGGCTAACTGTTTTTGCCCTTTACTGCAGTGGGCTAAAGGTTAGTTCACAACAATAATTTGCAACTGGTTAGCAAACTTTTACAACTTATGCTGAGGTCAGCAAGTTTTTTGTAACATCTGTATATTTTCCCCTGAGATTCCTTTCCTCAGTATAATTTACCCGATTGTTGCTGCCCTCATTGGGCCTCATATTTCCCCACAGAAGCCTGAATTCTTAGAATAATACTTTAAATGCATAAGATAAAACATATAGGAAAACAAAGAAACTGATTACTAAATATTGAAATACAGTTTTCAAAATTTTTTTAAAAGATTAGGAAATGCTTATTTCAATAGAAGTTTGTAAAGATAGAGATATAACTTCATTTCCCATCCAAGTTTGCCCCCCACCGCCCTGAATTCAATCTGTTCTTTTCACAGTCCTCTGTCCTAACAGGGTAATCTACAAATGGAAATTGTGTATGCATTTTTGTGTGTATTAGAGAAAGTCCAGTTTTCTGGGGAAAGGGTCCAGTGCTTTTATGAGATTCCCAAAGAGTTTTGTCTCACAGAAGATTGAGTTACAAATGTAGGGAATAAGAAAGACATTTCTTTTTTGTAAAACTGTATTTATCCTGATGAGCAATAATAAGTGAATGTTTTATTTTAAATAAAAGTACTGGCTTACCCGAAGGTGGTGGGTTATCTCAGTCGATTATTCACAGTCAGTTACAGATTGAGCTCCCTGTTCTACTCTTTCTCCTTCTCACTAATGCACTTGACTAATCTTTAAAAAATTAATAATAAATAAAAATGCTATATTTGTAAATTGACATCTGCCACCCATTCATTTATTCAAGAAATATTTATGGATTATCTACTATATGCCAGAAACTGTCCTGGTGCCAGGGATACAGGCCCAGGGACAAAGCAGACCAAACATCACAGCTCTCAGGAGACTTACAAATATATAATATACAAACAAATGTAATAGATATAATTTCAAGTACTGATAAGTGATTTGGAGAGACGGAAACCAGCAGAAAAAGACTAAATCAATTTCAGGTGGCCCACAGTGTGTATCATGTGTGTATTTAAGTCCCAACCCCCTCCCCCCCGGGACCCACTCTCAGTTTCCGAAGAGTTACAGAAACAAGGGAAAGGGTAATTGTCTGTTGTGTAGAATCAAGAATGAATATTGTGAAATTCAGAAAATTATCTTGGTTAGAAGTTAAGCACGAATGTTTCTTAAATTTCCGTTTAGATCTGGTTTTGATATTTTCATGGTTTGAGAATATTTTAGATCTGGGCTTAACTGATTCTCTACAGTTTTAAATTTTTTGTTTCAATCAAAATGAATATTGGAATTCAACAATTAATATATATCATTCCAGTTCCTCATTCCAGAAGCTCCTTTAGAGGGGTAATTTTTTGATGTCAGACTCATTTCTCAGTCTAAACTTTCCTTCTAGGTTGAATTTATTGTTATTTAAAAAAAAAATTTTTTTTTTACTGTCCTGTTATTCAAAAAGCTTCACAGAAAGAAACTGCTAATTTAAAATACATGCTGCCTAGTTACCCCCTGCAATGCCTTGGTATTTAAATTTATTCATTCAAAGAACTAGAAATGGACCTTCCATATGACCCAGCAATCCTCCTACTGGGAATATACCCAGAGGAATGCAAATCATTTTATAAAAAAACACCTGCACATGCATGTTTGTTGCAGCTCTGTTCACAATAGCAGAAACATGGAACTAACCATACTGCCCATCGAAGCTGGACTGGATTTAAAAAATGGGGTACATGAAATATTATGCAGCCATAAAGAAGGACAAACATATAGACTTCACCCCAACTTGAATGGATTTAGAGTCTATCATACTCAGTGATCTATCACAGAAACAAAGTACCATATGTTCTCACTTATAAGTGAACCTTGGGCAATTATCATAATACTACAAGAAAGGGATTGGCAGTAGTGGGAAACTATCAGGGAAGGAAGTGGGTGGGATTGGCAGTTGAGGGAAACTGCCAGGTGAGGGAGGGGCACACCCCATCAACAAGGGTACCCGCATTATGAACATTTGGATACCTAACCCTGAATTGTACCCCATGTCTTTAAAATAAAAAGCTTTTTTTAATTTTTAAAAAAAGATTAAAAATAATAATAGATTTATTCATTTATTTTTATTTTTAAAATGTCGGATACAATTCAGGGTTAGGTATATAAATGGTCGTTGCAGGTACCCTTGTTGATGAGGTGTGCCCCTCCCTCCCCTAGCAGTTTCCCACTACTGCCAATCCCTGGTATTTAAATTCTTTATCCAAACAGTGTGACTTAGGTATCAGCCACTCAGAGAAGACACTAGCCATAGACTGCTGAGGGCAGCTTCCATCTCTTTTCTGTCAGTGCTTATATTTTGTTTTTGTCTTGATTTTTTTCACTTTCCATCATTTCCTATGTCCGTTTTGCATATCATTCATTGCATAGCCATACAGTCTTGTTATGTGATATAGGGAGGCAGGGCTTTGTCAACTTTTTATTGTTATGAAGAAGGCTACTATAAACATTGTTGTACATGTGGCCTGGTCTTCCTATTCGGATCATTTCCATGGACACATGGCACCCTTAGCCAACCAAGGTGAGAAAACAAATCAGTCACAGCATCACCTGGTTCTTCTCCAGAGTATTCTGGCCATCACTGCTGTTCCTTCTAACACAGTGAATTTCAATCTAGGGTCAGAGTCTGAAGAATCAGGACTTCATGTACAAAAGTTTTTCATGTTTTCATTTTATTGATAATCTTTTAAAAATGGTTATAACTACATTCTGTATGATATGGACCACCTTTTACCTGAGAACTGCCCTTGATTTCAGTGGCATCATTTCCAGGTGGTAGTATTTTATTGTCATAATTATGAGATATAATTAGTAGAAATGTGTGGCCAACAGATGCAGTAAGGGACAACAGAATGTTGTAAATGTCCAGGGATATGGAATTTGATGGAAATAGTTTCATCAGACAACACAGCATGCTACCAGACCCCCAGAGCTGCCAAAGGAGGAAAGCCATTGATGTGATGGGCAAGGAAGTGAGATCTCCCAGGCACAGGAAGTTTGCCTCTGATATCTTACAGGATGTCTTCTGTAGAGGTGCCAACACTCCTTCATGCACCGTTTAGAGACACAGTCATATGCCACTTGCTCATCAGGTTTCTGAAACCACCTCACGCTCTCCCCTAGCACGTTCATGGTTTCTACTGTAAGACTAGGTCAAGGCCATGATAACTTTCCCAGGCAGGCCCACGTGTTGGGCTTCTTCTGTCCTCTTCCGTCTATGCTCTGGAGTCATCCTTGGCTAGATCTCTCCATTTTCCAATGCATCCCTCAACTCTCCTTTCTGCCAAGGTTTTGTATAAATACCACTTCATTTGAGCAACATTCAGTGGATTCTTTTCATGGATGCACTGTCTACCTGCATCTGTTAGTGAATATTTAGCTCTCCTAGAGTCCTCTGTGCTTTCTCTGTTAACTCCATGTCGTTGGCTGAAAGCTCTTACATTTGAGTTTGCTTTCTCTCCTTTACCGAGTTGGCCTTTGCATGTTGTTTGTTCATTCTTAAGTGCAGTTCCTCCTTGCAGTGGAAATTCTGATTCTGTTTGCCACTTCTAGGAAGAGGTGAAATGAGCTGCAGTGGCTTGGGGTTCACGTGGATTCCCCAGAATGGGGAAGGGTGGAAGTGGCTCACAAGGGACTGTGTACCCTGCCTCTGGGGTTCAGGCCTTGCCTGGCTTCTCACACCAATGGCTCCTGCTTGGAGGAAGACACCCTTTGCTGCCTCATCCAGGGAGGAGGGGTTCGGGTTGATTTGGCTTCCTATAGTGAATCAAGGCAATACTTTCCTTGTCCTTTTCCTAGAGATTTGTCCTGCAATAAGATGCTGTCCTTTGAAAGATGTGCATTTGAATCACTACTGTTTCTGCAGTTTATGTAAGTTATAATTTCATATTATTTTATAAAATGTTTGTAAACCTTTTTGCTATTCACTTTGAAAGATGATTAAAATCTTACTAGTAGAAAGTTACTAGGATTATATAGCGAGTCCTTTTGGCTCTAGCAAAGATGAATGTGAGAATGATTACACAGGTCACAGAAAATCTTTCTAGAGCAGTTGTTCGCAGCCTGTGTGGTTTGGCATCCAGGTGACATCTGGCAATGTCTGGAGGCAGTTCTGGTTGTCACCGCTGTGGGAGTGCTCCTGGCATCTGAGGAGCAGAGGCCAGGGAGGCCACTGAACACCCTGCAAGGTCCAGGACAAACCCCACAAAAGAGAAGTGCACAGCCCAAAACACCAATAGCACAGAAGCTGTGAAACCCTGCTCCAGAGAAATAAAGGTGATGAACACAGATGCTTATGAGCACACTGTTGTATAGCTCATGCACCACACATTTAAATATGAAAGTAGGGGTCAGAAGCCAGCATCTTCTGGTGAGATTTCCTTAGTTTGTGGAGAATGTTCTGAGGTTATGTTTCATCATATATAAATTAGAATCACTGCCTAATGATGAATGTTATGAAAGAATGAGGTTTTTTTCCTTTTTTTTTTTGCTTGTTTCTTCTTTTGTAGAAATCATGGTTGCAATTTGCTCACAGAACTGAGCTTT
The DNA here is from genome assembly GCF_000164805.1 of Carlito syrichta. Taxonomy (NCBI): domain Eukaryota; kingdom Metazoa; phylum Chordata; class Mammalia; order Primates; family Tarsiidae; genus Carlito; species Carlito syrichta. The sequence goes on along the minus strand of NW_007260442.1, from coordinate 5,115 downwards.
GGAATGTTTCGAACATGGCACAGCATGCAGTTTTTATACAAGTTGTAGTGAGAGAGAAGACAAAGGCATGTCAACAGCTGTTGATGTGTAAAAATGTCATATGCTATTGGTATCAGGGTAGAAGCCCATGATGAACTCTGAAAAGTGTGTCTTAAGAGTCACTCATTTATTTCATATGAGGAAACTGAGGCACGAAGAGGCCAAGAGGCTTGAGCTGCATGTGTATGATGTGTTCTGTATTCCCTGGTACTGGTTTTGGCCTGGGCAAAAAAGGCACCAAGCAAGTAATCCTAAAGAGAAAAACAAGAGATCTGTCACAAATGAGGAAAAACCAGAGGAAGACCTCAGGCAATTTCAAGTGTACCAAAGACAAAACTCCTGAAAACCTTGGTGCCCAAACAATGGAAGTCACCAACAACTGTCCCCAGAATACAACAAGGATTAGGGAATGGATGGAAAGGGTGAATAAGACTTAAAAAAGACAAGATGCAACACTGAAAGAACTTGAGAGATTTTGGCAATAAAAAATTTCATCCAGGAAATAAATAACAAGATGACAAGCATGGAAAGCAGAATTAATCTAACTGAAGAAAGAATCTCAGAACTTGAAGGCCAGAACATGGATTAACCTGATCTGGAAAAAACATAGAAAGAAGACTCAGGAAGAAAGAACAAAACCTACAAGAGACATGTGATTACATCAAGAGGTTGCACCTATGCCTGATTGGTATCTCAGAAGAAAAAAGGGAAATGGAGAAAAACTTGGAGCAAGTATTCCAGGAAGTAATCCAAGAAAATTATTCCCATCTCACCAGCGATGTGGCCAACCAAGCACAAGAGATACAGAGAACCCGCACAAGACATCAAATGAGAAGACCAACCCCTAGACACATAATAGTTCGCTTTCACAAAGTAGGCACAAAAGAAAAAATCCTAAAGGTAGCAAGAGAGAAAGACCAGACTACCCACCAGGGAAAACCGATCAGAATAGCAGTAGACCTATCGGCAGAAATACTACAAGCAAGAAGGGACTGGAGCCCTATATTCAAAGTCCTTAAAGACATCCAATCCCTAATAGATTATGCAGCTTCCAGACTAGCTCAATAGGAGACACTTAAAAAGGTATTAAGCACAGAAGAAAGAGAAAAAAGAATGATGACACACTTCCCAAGAGAACAGCAGAGCACAGTATCAACAGAGAATGCAGCACAACAAGAAACTTGAAAACACACACATGCAACAACCCCAAAGCCAAAAGAAAACAAGCAAGAAAAATTTTAATAAGAACTTCATGGCAGCGATATGCAGTCACATTTCAAAAACCAGCCTGAATGTGAATGAACTAAATGCACCACTGAAAAGACACAGAATGGCAAACTGGATAAGAAACCATGACTCAATTATTTGCTCCATCTAAGACACTCATCTCACTACAAGGGATGCACACAGACTCAAAGTTAAAGGATGGAAAATGAATTTCCAGGAAATTGGATGATAAAAGAGGCAGGAGTTGTTATCTTAGTGTCAGAAAGAAATAACCGTTAAGCTATCAAAAATTTAAAAAGATGCAAAAGGACATTACATAATGATAAAAGGTTCAATCCATCGCCAAGAAATATCTATCCTAAACATATATGCACCCAACACAGGAGCATGAGCATTTATAACGCAACTACTAAGTAAACTAAAAAAAGATATCAACTCTAACACTATTATAGCAGAGGACTTGAATACCCCACTAATAGCCCTAGAAAGATCATCGAGGCAAAAAATCAACAAGGAGATTCAGAACATAAACTTGACACTCAAACAAATGGACTTAATAGATAACTACAGATTATTCCACCCAACAACCACAGATTATACATTCTACTCATCACCACATGAAACGTACTCCAATAAGGTCAATCACATCCTTGGCCATAAATCAAGCATAAACAAATTCCATAAGGTTGAAATCTTACCATGCACATTCTCAGACCACAGTGGAATCAAAATAAATATCAACATCAACAACATTCCCCCAAATACCACAAAGACATGAACACTAAATAGCATGATGCTGAACAACTACTAGGTTAACAATTAAATCAAAGCAGAAATTAAAAAATTCCTGGAAACAAATGAAAATAAAGAAACATCATACCAAAACCTCTGGGATGCCATGTAACAGTTCTAAGAGGGGAATTTATATCTTTACGAGCACACATCAAGAAAACAGAAAGATCACAAGTCGAGAGCTGGAAAGAGAAGACCACCAAAACCCCAACTTTAGCAGATGACTCCAAATCACCAAAATAAAAGCCCAAATATGGGTCATAGAAGACAAAAATATCAGAGAAAATATCAACAAAACAAAAAGCTGGTTCTTTGAAAGAATTAAAAAGATTGATGGACCCCTAGCCAGAATGACCAAGATAAAGAGCAAAAAAGTCCAATAAACACAATCAGAAATGCAAAAGATAAAATCACAACTGATCCCGAAGAGATACAAAAGATTATCAGAGATTATTATGTACACCTATATGGAAACAAACTTGATAACCTCAATGAAATGGAGGACTGTCTGACATCATACAACCTCCCCAGGGTGAAACAAGAAGACATTCAGACACTAAATAGACCAATTACAACCCAGGAAATTGACTCTGTCATATGAAAACTACCTACAAAAAAAAGCCCTGGACCGAATGACTTTCCAGTAGAATTCTAGAAAAAAATACAAGGAGGAGCTGATACCAATCCTACTGAAAGTATTCCAGGCAATGGAGAAAGATGGAATTCTCCCCAAGTCATTTTATGAAGCTAACATCACACTGATACCCCAATTGGGTAAAGATCCAACAAAAAAAAGAAAACTACAGGCCAATATCCCTTATGAAAATAGATGCAAAAATCCTCAAAAGATTCTAGCAAATCGGATCCACAAACTCATCTCAAAAATCATCCACCGTGACCAAGTAGTCTTCATCCCCAGGATGTAGGGCTGGTTCAACATTCGCAAGACCATAAATGTAATTAAATGCATCAACAGATGTAAAAACAAGAAACACATGATTATATCATTAGACACAGAAAAAGTTTTTGACAAAATCCAGTCTCCCTTCTTGACAAAAACCCTCAAACACCTAGGTATAGAAGGAACATACCTCAAAATAGTAAATGCCATCTACGATTAACCCACAGCTAACATATTGCTAAATGGACAGAAACTGGAAACATCTTCCCTGAGAACTGGAACAAGACAAGGATGCCCACTCTCACCCCTCTTGTTCACATTGTGTTGGAAGTCCTAGCTTGGGAAATTAGACAAGAGAAGGATATCAGGGGTATCTAAATAGGAAAAGAGGAAGTCAAGTTATCCCTCTTTGCTGGTGATATGATCCTATACCTTGAAAATTCAAGAGAATCTGTCAAAAACCTGCTTGCACTGATAAAGGACTTTGGCAAAGTCTCAGGGTGCAAAATAAATGTTCAAAAGACAGTTGCATTTCTATACACCAACTATAAGCAGGCAGAGACCCAAATTAAAAGCACAATCCCATTCATAACAGCCACACACACAAAAAATGAAAGACCTCGGCATCTTCCTAACCAGAGAAGTGAAAGACCTTTACAATGAGAACTACAAAACACTGCTCAAGGAAATCCAAGAAGACAAACACAAGTGGAAAAATATTCCATGCTCATGGATAGGAAGAATCAACACTGTTAAAATGTCCATCCTACCAAAGGCAATATATAGATTCAACGCAATACCTATTAAGTTACCAACATCATTCTTCTAGGTCCTGGAAATGACAATACAGAAATTCATACAGAAACATAAACAACCATGAATAGCCAAAACAATCCTTAGCAAAAGAAACAAAGCAGGTGGCATCACACTTCCAGACTTTAAACTTTACTATAAGTCTACAGTAATTAAAACAGCCTGGTATTGGTACAAGAGCAGGCATATAGACCAAGGGGACAGGAAAGATTTTCCAGATGCAAAGCCTCAATTCCTCAACCAATTCATCTTTGAAAAAGCCTCCAACAACAACCCCTGGGGAGAGGAGAACCTATTCAGTAAATGATGTTGGGAAAACTGACTGATAACATGCAGAAGATTAAAACAGGACCCCTACCTATCACCATACACAAAAATTAACTCTAAATAGATCCAAGACCTAAATGTAAAACCTCAAACTATAAGAATCTTAGAAAACTCAAGAGGCACCCTTATGGAAATTGGAACTGTAACCAATTCCTATTCTGAAACCTAAATGCCTACACCTTAAGAAATAAAATAGACAAGTGGGACCTCATCAAGCTAACGAGCTTCTGCAAAGCAAAAGAAACCATCAAGAGATCAGGGAGACAGTTCACAGAATGGGAAAAAATATTTGCCAACTGTATATATGACAAAGGCCTAACATCTAGTATCTACAAGGAACTCCAACTTGCTGAAAGGAAAAAAAAAGAAACAGCCCCATTAAGAAGTGGGCAAAAGACATGAATAGACACTTCTCAAAAGAAGATATATGGGCAGCCAACAGACACATGAAAAAGTGCTCAGCCTCACTCATCATCAAAGAAATGCAAATCAAACTACATTGAGATACCACCCAATCCCAGTAAGAATGGCCATCATTAATAAAACAAACAACAACAGATGCTGACGAGGAAGCAGAGAAAAAGGAACACTTGTACACTGCTGGTGGCAATGCAAACTAGCGCAACCTCTTTGGAAGACATGTGACGATTTCTGATAGAACTAGAAATTGACCTTCCATATGACCCAGCAATCCCCCATTGGGAATTTACCCAGAAAACTCAAATCATTCTACAAAAAAGATACCTGCACACGCATGTTCGTTGCAGCTCTACTCACAATAGCAAAAACATGGAACCAACGGCACTGCCCATCAAAGCTGGACTTTATAAAATAAAAGTGGTACATATACCCAATGGAATATTATGCAGCCATAAAGAAGGACAAGCATATGGACTTTGCAGCAACCTGGATGAATTTAGAGTTGATCACAATCAGTAATCTATCACAGAAACAAAGAACAGAGTGTCATATTTTCTCACTCATAAGTGGACCCTGAACAATTATAATGCTATAAG
>NW_007260441.1:0-12448 GCF_000164805.1 Carlito syrichta | reverse complement strand
ATCCAATCGAAACACAATTTGTACTGTCGGAAAGCTGAAAGAACTGCACTTCATTGTTTGGATACATGTGGAATTTCCAGAGATGTGACTTTTTATTTGTATGTCTTTTTTAAATGCTAGGTTTGAAAACAGTTATTTGTTATTAGTGTGAGAATTTTTGATACTCAGTTCTCTGTTTCTGTGAGAGATCACTCAGTATTATAGACTCTAATTCCATCCAGCTTGCTGTGAATTTCGTGATTTTGGTCTTTTTTATGGATGCATAATATTCCATTGTGAGCCGGGCTCGGTGGCTCAGTCTGTAATCCCGAGCCTTTGGGAGGCTGAGGTGAGTGGATTGCCTGAGCCCGCGGGTTCGAGACCCTCCTGGGCAGCGAGACCTCATCTCTACAATAAATCAAAAAATCAGCCGGGCATGGTAGTGCATGCCTGTAATTCTGGCTACTCAGAAGGCTGAGGCGGAAGGATTGCTGGAACCCAGCAGGTGAGGCTGCGGTGGTCGGGAGCGGCCACTGCACTCCAGTCTGGGCGATAGAGTGAGACTCCAACTCAAAAAAAAAAAAAAAAAATTCCATTGTGTATATGTACCAGATTTTTAAAATTGATTCCTCTTTTGATGGGTAGTACGGTTGGTTCCATGTTATTGCTATTGTGAACAAGGTTGCAGTAATTTACGTGTGCAGGTATCTTTTTTATATAGTGATTTTTGTTCTTCTGGGTATATTCCCAGTAGGGGGATTTCAGGGTCATATGAATGGTCAATTTTTAGAACCTTTAGGAATCGCCACACTGTTTTTCACAGAGGCTGCACTAGTTTACACTCCCACCAACAGTGTAGAAATGTTCCCTTTTTGTCACATCCTCTCCACCATCTGTTATTTTTTGAGTTATTGGTGATGGCCATTCTGACTGGAGTTAGAGGGTATCTCAGTGTAGTTTTAATTTGCATCTCCTTGATGACTAGTGAGGCTGAACATTTTTTTGTGTATCTGATGGCTGTTCATATGTCCTTTTGAGAAGTGTCTGTTCATATCTTTTGCCCACTTTGTAATGGGCATGTTTGTTTTTTCTTTTGGCACGTTTGAGTTCCTTGTATATCCTAGAGGTTAAGGCTTTGTCAGATATATAGTTGGCAGATATTTTGCCCAGACTGTGGGCTGTCAACCTGCTCTCTCAGTGGTTTCTTTGGCTTTGCAGAAGCTTGTCATTTTGATGAGGTCCCACTTGTCTATCATCTCTTATGGCATGGGCACTTGGGTTTTGATCAGGAGTTGGTTGCCATTTCCAATTTCCATGAGGGTGTCTCCTATGTTTTCTAAGTTCTTATACTTTGAGATTTTATGTTTAGTTCTTTGATCCATTTAGAGTTGATTTTTGTGTTTGGTGATAGGTAGGAGGCTTGTTTTAATCTTCTGCATGTGGGCAGCTATATGAAATCCTTTTTAAGGAGGGTGTGATGGTGGACAAGAAGGAGTTCATATACCTAAGCACGCAGGGCTAGCTGTCAATAATATCCTCAACTTTTGTGTCATGAAGGCTATGGAGTCTCTCAAGTCTTGAGGCTATGTGAATGAACAGTTTGCCTGGAGACATATCTATTGGTACCTTACCAATCAGAGTAGTCAGTATCTATATGATTACCTTCACCTTTTTCCTTAGATCATGCCAGCTACCCTGAGTTGCAGCTCTCCGGACATCTCGCCCAAAGTTCTGGAAGGTGAGCAGCCTGCCAAACTCACCAGAGGGGAAGTTGACAGAGACACCTAGAGTTCTGTGCCAGCTGGTGCTGAAAGAAAGCAGAGACTAGGGTTGGGTAAGCAACCTAATCCCAGTTTAGAGGAGGAATTGGTTGTGGACATGGTCTGCTACCTTACAAAAATTGGGGAGGATTATTTTGTGTGGAATAAACTTGTAGCCAGAAAAACAAAAATTAAAAAAAGAAAAAAAGAAAAATCAAATGATGATAAAAAGAATTCTAGAGAAGTCATAAATATAAAGAATAAAAAAGACAGGACAACTAGGGAAAAAAATTAATGCAAATTTTCATAGAAATTTAAGATACAATAAAAGGGACACTTCAAATCAGTGGGTCAGATTATTCAATAATTGAAAATACATACATGTTGGGGTATAAGTAAATAATTTCCCTTGGATGAATTCTCAAAGTGGCAAAAACAGTCTCCAGGGAAAGGGGAATCGGGTGGCTTTGAAATGTGGGGGAAAAAGTGAAATTCCCCTTTTGTATGTTTCTAATGTTCTATCATGTGTATCTAATATCTCTGAGGCCCAAATGCCTGAGTTCCAGTTGCAGCTTTTCTACTTGTTAGCTCTCAATTTTGAGCAAGTTATCTGTACGTGCTACCTCCTTATCTGTAAAATAGGCTGAATTTATGAAGTAAAGTCTGCCACAGAATAAAATCTCAGTAAATGTAAATTATTAGTGAAAATATGCAGATGTCCGGCAACTGATAACAGATAAGCAAATGTCTAGTAATACAATAGAATGCTATGCAGTCATCTAAAGGAATGAAGTAATGACACTCAATAGAACATAGAAACACTGTTAAACCATTATGCTAAGTGGAAGGAGTCAGATACGAAAGGTCACATATTGTAATTTATCATATAGAAAATGTCTAGAAAAGGAGAGTCCATAGTGACTAGGGGATGCCTAGGACCAGAGGGAGGGGGGAATGTGGAATGATTGGTATTACGTCCAGGGGTTTCTTTTGGGGATGCTAAAAATGTTATGGATGAGATAGTCGTGATGCTTGTACCAATTTGTGAATATACCAGATGCCACTGAATTGCACATATTTAAAGTGAATTTTGTGTTATGTAAACTATATCTCAAAAAATAATTTTAAAAAAGTAAATGATTTATTTTCCAATGGTGATGATGCACTGTCCCATCTTACCTTAACCACCTTCATTCCTTTTCTGTCTTCCCCTTTCCACTGCCTCCAACTTTCTGTCCTTGCTGCTATGCCATGAGGCTCCCCTCAGGAGCACATTTGGGCCATTGTGCATCTGCATACTGTGACTTTGGGGGAAACCTAGTACACGGGTGTGCCTACTTCTTTTTTCATCTCATGGAAATAGAACAAAGGCCTTGCATTGAGAACAAAGGCCTTTCATTGAAGCCTTTCCCCTTCACATGCCATGTGACTCTAACCCATTACTGACCCTTATCAGTAAAGTGGCACAGCGATACTGGTTTTGTGTGTTGTTGTGAATGTTAACTCAAGTAGTGCATCTCACTGGCCTGGTCATAGGGATTAAGTAAATCATGGTTTATATTCTAGCACTTGTTCTGAGTGGGCCCCATACTGTGGCAGTTTAACTCTCCAAGACCCAGGCTGTCAACTGCCCTAGGATTATTGTAGGCCCTTGTTCTTCCCCTGGTATGTTCTGCTATGTTTTTTATTCACTTTCCCAGCTATAATCATACATGTTTAAGGTAGCTCCAAGTCTATTGGAGATGTGTCTAGAAAAGGAGAGTCCATAGTGATTGGTGGTTGCCTAGGACCAGAGGGAGGGGGGAATGTGGAATGATTGGTATTACGTCCAGGGGTTTCTTTTGGAAATGCTAAAAATGTTATGGATCAGATAGTTGTGATGCTTGTACCAATTGTTATATAGTTAAATAGTTAAATAGTTGTGATGCTTGTACCAAGTCTATTGCAGATGTGTCCTAAATCCCTATTTTCTCAAATTGACTGTACAGCCATGGGACATAAGGCTGTTTTTATGAAAGCTATTTTGCACTTTTCCTAATCATTCCAGAATCAGCTTCTGCCATCTTCAATGTTTTCTAAATGTTTTACTTTCAGCCCTAACCTTAGACTCTGCACCTGGCTCCTTCCATTATTCCCAATCTTTATTTGTTCATATACACATAAAATCTCTTTGCTTTTGGTCATTCTGTTCTAAGACTAGGATTCTTCCTTTTTCATGAATTCTCACCTCTTCTTACAGATTTCCCAGTTAACCTTTCACTTCCTACTTTTTAATTCAGTCTTTTATTTTCAACTTTACCAAGGAAAACTACAGTTAACAGAATCTCAGAACTCCAAAGACCTTCTTGTTAGTCACTTACTGTTCAATTTTATTGGCCTTTCCCCTTCACATGCCGTGTGACTCTAACCCATTACTGACCCTTATCAGTAAAGTGGCACAGCGATACTGGTTTTGTGTGTTGTTGTGAATGTTAACTCAAGTAGTGCATCTCACTGGCCTGGTCATAGGGATTAAGTAAATCATGGTTTATATTCTAGCACTTGTTCTGAGTGGGCCCCATACTGTGGCAGTTTAACTCTCCAAGACCCAGGCTGTCAGCTGCCCTAGGATTATTGTAGGCCCTTGTTCTTCCCCTGGTATGTTCTGCTATGTTTTTTATTCACTTTCCCAGCTACAATCATACATGTTTAAGGTAGCCCAAGTCTATTGAAGATGTGTCCTAAATCCTATTTTCTCAAATTGACTGTTTGGCCATGGGACATAAGGCTGTTTTTATGAGAGATACATCAATGAAAAGGAATGAAGTATTGTCACTCACTGGAGTATAGATACACCTTTAAACTGTTATGCCAAGTGAAAAAACCAGATACCAAAGGTCACATATTGTAATGCCATTTATTTGAATTGGCAGAAAAGACCAATCCACAAAGACTGGTGGGTGCTTGGGGTCAGAGGGAGGACGCAATAGGGAATGACTGACTGTTAATTGGTCTGGGGGTTTCTTTTGGATGATAAAAATGTAAACAATTATACCAAAAGCCACTGAATTGTATGCTACATGTTAAGAGTGAATTTGTTATGTAAATTATGTCTCAAAAAGAATTTTTAATAGTAATCACTGATTTTCCATGGTGTTGATACAATTCTTCTTCTTCTCTTTCAGCCCCTCCATTCCTTTCTTGTCCTCCCACTACTGTACACAGCACTTTTTCCCTCACTCTATGCCTGGAGGCCACCATAGGAGCACTTCAGTGTCCTTGGGCTTTGGAGTCCTGTGGCTTTAGGGGCAACCCAGTGCACACATGTGCTCACCTCTCTCATGCTATGGAAATGATGCTCCAAACTGAGTTTTCTGGTACACTTCAGTGGATGGCAAGAAGGCCTCATGTGCTTGGTTGTTGCAGGGGGACATGGTGGAGGCCTCTCAACTAAATATTTAGTCCTTCCAGCATTCTGATCTTGTGTGCTGGTAACCTGCAGATGCTGTGTTCTGAAAGCCAGGTTGGCCGCTACAGGCACTTAAAAACACTGAAGGCTTCAGGGACCCCAATAAGCCTCACTTTGAGGCCTGGCTACTTCATATGTGGAATTGATCCCAACCCATTGCTGAACCTCACCATTAGAGTGTCACGGTCATGCTGTCTTTGCATGTTGTAAATTTTAACTCAAGTAGTACTTCTTGCTGACCTTGTCATCATTGTTGAGTAAATGGTGATTTTTATTCCAGCCCCTGTTGTGAGTAGGCTTCATTTTTTGGCATTTTAACTGTCAAGGACTCAGGTTATCAGCTGCCATAGGCCTACTGTGAGTCCTTGCCACTCCCTTGATAGGTTCCCCTATGTTTTGTATTCAAGCTTCCTGTCTATAATTTTATATGGTTAAGGTAGCCCAAACCTGTTGGAGAGGTGTACTAATTTTATTTTCTAGACTATGTACCTGGTATACCATGAGACATGAGGCCATTCTGTCTGAGAGATTTTTTCCAATTATTATGGTCAACCCAGACTCAGCTTCTGCTATCTTCATCTTTGTCCAAATGCTGTCCTTTCAGCCCTAACCTCAGACTCCCTGTGTAACTTCTGCCATTATCCCCATTCCCGATTATATTCATAAGTCCATAAAATCTTACTCCTTTTGACCATTCTAGACATGGACTAGCTTACTTTATTTTTCCCTATTACTATCTCCTTTTCCCTCTTTGCCAATCTAACTTTTGGTGTCTTTTTTGTGATGCAGCCTTTGATCCCCACATTGACCAAAGAAAAACCATAGTTAACAGAATCTCAAACTCAAAAGACATGTTTAGCAGTGACATACTAATCAATTCCATGACTTTTTTTTTAGTTTTATTAAGTTTTGAAACAGTTACATGAATTTGTAATTGTTATGTATATGTGAAAACCTAGCTAGTACTCAAAGTGATACCAACAATCTTAGCAGCACTTAATTGTATAGCCATAGTATTGATCAATTTCCATATCTTTTCCCCTTTCAACAAAACAGTGCACTTTCCCCAAAGAGGTGTATTTGGTGAAATTTTCATGCTCTTGTTGAGCCTGCCTATTCATGGCCTCACGCTCTGGCTCTGCTATTTCTGTGATGAGTGTTGACATTACTGATTCAAGAACATTGAGTTTTCTCCAGGGAATTGGTTTACCACTGAAGTCTTGGAGTAGATATTGGTAGTGAGGCATGGGTGGTGATTGGAACTTGGTCTCAGCAGTGAAAATGGGCTTATTGTGGAGAGAATGCCAGATGATGTTTTGTAGGATGCAGACCTAAGTGTAGCAAAGTGAGGGATAAAAGACTGGGTCAAAGTTGTCAACCTGAGTTGTGTTGCATTGGAGGAAATTGACTGAGTTGGACTGGATGGACCCATCAAAGATGTGTTGGTAGAAGCTGGTTGGAATGGATTGACTGCAGTAGATTGAGCTGAGTTAGTGGAACCAGGCCTGGCAGAGTAAGGTACAGCAGGATTATGTGCGACAGAGACTGTGGCCTTTGAGAAGCAGGTCGAGCTTGAGGTTTATCCAGGGATGGAAAGGGCAAAGGAATCAACTTGGCCTTTCCAGGTGGTGGAAGCTCATACTTGGAGGGACATGGACACTCTTTTGTAGCACTACCATTGAGTTTCTGGGCTTTGACTTGCATTTCCTCAGGACCTTTCCCCTCACGTGCGGCATCCAGCCATTGTTTGAGAGCAGAGGATGGCTTGGGGTCTTTGTTGTTGCTTGAGTTTTCTAGAGTCCAGAAGGAAGAGACTCCAGTTTTTTTCTCACTCTTCTTCCCCAGTGGATAGAAAGTCTGCACAGAATCTAGCATATGTCTGCCTAGGCCTGTTCTAGACATTTTTTAAAGGTCTCTGAACTAAACACTGGTAGATTATTCTTCTGCTTCATCTTGGTAGCTGTTGGCTCTTCTGCCTTGACCATGTTCCCTGACTGCTTATTATCTTCAGATTCCTTGGACTTGTTTTCTCTGATTCTTTTGGTATTTTTGTGTCTCTGGCCCTTAGTTTTGCTAATTCTGCTGGATGAAGATTTTTGTGGTCTGCTGTCAGGGTACTTGGCCACATGTGCTGGAGGCCTGTCACTGACTGTAGCAGTACAAAAAACTAGTTCTTCCTCTATCAGACACCTTGGGTTCATTGGCAGGATTTTGGACTCTGGTGCCCCTTTGAGAGGCCTGGAAGTTTTGCATTTGTTCTTCCTGACTTGATCAGAGGGACCCTTAATGACACTTGACTTTTGCTGCACCTGAATTACCTGCATGCATTGATATCTTCATCTTTGACTCCTGTGAGACCTTTGGATTCATCAAGATCTTTTAAGGAATCAAAAAGCTGTGGAGGGTGAATTTCCTCTTCCATTGTGGTGACATCTGAAAGACTGCAGCTAGACTCAATCTCATATTCAAGTTCCCTTGGTACTCAGGACTCAGTTTCTTTTATCCTAGATTGGTATTTTCACAACTAATCTGTTCCTCGGGTCTAAAAGGGTGAATGCAGGCCAGAAGCTGGCGAATATCAGAAATTTCTGAAGAAAGTAGTGGAGGATGTTGGTTTTTATTCGGATATAGGAAATCTTCATTTTGATATCACCCAAATTGTTATTATCTGAATTTTCCTGGATTGGAGCTGTGAGCAATGTCAAGAGATTAGAATGACAAAGGACAGGAGCTATCTTTGAAATGTCCCCAAGCTCAGGTTATGATATATTATCAGGTATCTGGATATCATTTCTATACAGGACTTGGGAGATTCTGGATTTTGTAACTGACCAATTGTCTGACTTGAAGTTTGAAATTTGAAGGAAGTCTCAATCTCCTGGGATGTTTCCATTACTACAAAGGAATCAAAAAACAAGTCAGTACCTGGTAAATGAGATACTCTCCCTACACATCAATTCAGCAATCAGGTAGCTTCCAATGGTGGGAAAGCATTTGTGGCTAACTCATGTTAAAGAGCATGGACAAGACCCTGTATTAGGAGATAGGCGGTGACTGTTCTACTTGTAACTAGTTAACATTTGGTATCATTGTTTGTTAATTTTCCATGTATTTCACAATGTTGTTCTAAGTCAAATTAAAAGTGAAAACAATGTTGAAATACAAAGTGTTTTGTAAATCCTGACACTCTCATATAGTGTCCTGATTTTCTCTCCACTCTCCTGAGAGAATGTGAAGACTTCACATCATGGACTAGTACAGAGAGTTGAGTTCTTCCTTATGAAATATGTTATCAAAGACACATTCTGAGCCTGCTTGCTTTGGACAGGATTTCTGAATACATGGTCTTAAATCCTGTTGTAAGTTGAAAAACATTAAAGTGTCACTACAATAAGACAAATTCTGAAGTTTTTTTCATATACACTAAAGTGATAAATTAGGAATGGGAGTTGATGTGAGTGTGGTGGTACAGAGAAACTGATCAGTGAGGGCAGCCTAAAGCATGTTATTCCTTGGTGTGCTTTTCAGATTCTCTTACATGTAGGACAGATGGCCATTATAATGTCTCATCTTCCCACTTTTTTAGGTATTCTTGTATTGAGAACACAGAGCACAATGCAAGGGTAGTGGTTGAAGTTGGGACTAAATTCTGCCTTAATTTCAGATTGCTTACCACTTGTCAGTTTCAGTTTTGACCTTCCGTTTGTGTGGTGAGTTGACTCTTCTCCCTTTTTATTTACTTACCTTGCAAGCATGTTTCTGTGATGTGTTGAGCAGATACACTGTGGTAGATTCCAGAATGGAGGCTGGTGATAGGATATTTTTGTACTGAATCTCCTTTTGCACCATTGCCATTTCTGGTGGAGGAGAAGAGGTGCTATATCCTGGGTATGACACCGAGTCATGGGATTGTAGGTTGGGGGCAAGTTCTCCAGACAGTAGTGCCCCCACTGTGCCTTGATTGTAGTAATATATCTGGTCTCTTTCCTGAGAGGGAAGTATTAACTAGTTAACATTTGAATGTAGAATTTAAATGATGTCCATTGGATGAGCCTGGCAGACATGGATGGATACAAAGGGACCATGACATTGGGATATGAAGTTTTATCATACTGGTCTGTCATAGCCAGGGAAGGACCAGCTATGTTCTGGTCATTAACATCATAGTGAAGTCACTGAGTGAGCATAACTTATATTCTGTGCTTCTTGTGATATCCCACTCAAAAACTACCTGGATAAGAGGCAGCTGAAGTGGAGTTCTGACTCTGGGCAGCAACCACAGCTAGCATAATTTTGCTAGAATGTTGGTAAAGGTTGGCCCTATCCATGCGTGGCTAGAAAGAGGTGCTGGACACTGTTGTCAATACCATCCTGAGCTGATGGCTGGAGCAGAGACACTGGAGAAATTGTAGACACTTTGTTAGGAGACTGGATTGCTTACCCCAGGATGAGATAACTGTATAGAATTTGCAATTCCAAGGGTAGATATCTTTTGGAATTTTTCTAGAGGAAGCACAAGTTCATGAAAAAGTCAATGAGAGTAATAAGCTCCTCCTATTTTTTAGAACAGCATTATCTTAAAATTCTTGCATTTAGTAAGCCTCTAATACCAGTATTTATTAAGACACCTGAAACTAGACAGCTTATGGTGGCTGTAAGTGTTGAAACAGTTTGGTTTCTCTGAGAAATTGATTTTGCATGCAACTTTTACAGAATACAGTTGTACACAAGACCTATGTGTTCTTGTTGATACATTGCTTCTAGACTAGAAGTCACCTTCTCCTTACCTTATCTCTACCCTGAGGCTGCACAAGTATTCACTTGTACTTCTTCCTAGCATTGAAGAGTTTTATAAGTAGGAGGTTTTGAGAGAAATTCTGTTTCAATATTTTCATTTTATATGTGAGAAAATGGAGGCTCAGAAAGGTCAGATTGACCTAGCCAAGTTTAATGTATCATTATCAGCTTGCAAAACCTGCCTTTCTTGCCAGGCCTCTGCTCTGAGCAAAGACCAGCAACTGAGAGACATAGAATTTTCAATATTGCCTTTTTTTTGGTTTATTAGACAATAGTAGGAGATATTACTATCATCATCTTTAGTGTCTAATTTTGCTGCAGCAGGTCACGTACTTTTTTCAAGAGTTTGCTTTTAATCTAGGCTTCTTAGTGAGACCAACAGGTCGTTGTTTACCAAAATCAAGATTGGATTGTAATTCTAGGATAACTGCCTGATTGTTAGATCTAAAGAAAAGCTTCTTGAGGGAGAAACAAATTATTAAACTCTGGTCTTCAGGTTACTAATTTATGAAGTGGTTCTCATAATAATAACAGTCATCATTCTTAGATGGATAAAAATGATACATTACATATGATTTATATAAAGGAAGACAGTACCTTCTGGACAGACAAAAAAGAAAACCTGAAAAATGTATATAGTATTACAGAATTATAAAAGGTATGTGGATATTAATGAGAATCAGGGCATGTAGCAAGATCATAGTATAGTAAACTACTAATAAATGAAGTTCTGTTATTTATGTAGGCAATATTATAACATTGAATACTGTCTATTTTAGTGAATGAATGAATGAAGTAACAACTCACAACAGAACGTGATTTGGAATGAATTTCTAACCAGCATGTATTGACAGTGAAACTACATTAGTAAGACATATGTAGCAAGCAGCAAAATACAGTAAATGTGAATATATATAGCCATAATATATGTAGACAGATGTTTCAATAAAAACCGACACAAAATGGAAAGCAAAACAATAGGTATAAAGGGGTTCCTCTATTGAGCTGATTCATAATCTCTGAATATCACCCAGCAAGTGATAGATATTAATCCAGGTACAAATGGATATTTAAGTTAACATAACCTGATAAACAGAAAAGAACATTCAAGAGGTATCTTGAAGTTTTTTTACATTTATCATCAAAACTTTGATATAATCATCTTTCACATTTTTGAAAAAATTATTCCAGGAATTGGAAAAAATCCATCATTGCTAGAGTCTAATTAAAAGGCAATTTGTACTGTGTGATAACCCAAAGAACGCCAGACCATAACTTTAGATACATGTGGAGTTAGAGATCTGACTTTGTATTCTTTAGCAAGTCTTTCTTTGTATTCTAGGTCTAAAAACAGTTAATTGTTAATCACCGTGTCCTCTGTTTTAGGAGTAAAACTATTGTACAGATGAAAAGCAACCTATACTTGAAACCTACTCATCACAAAAGGAGTTTGTTCTTGTGATGAGATTTAAGAGACACCCATATTTTAAAAGTCTTAATTTAATTGATAATAGGTAAAACCGTTATATATTTCCAAAACTGGAAGATATAGAACACTGTAAATTCATTTTCCATAGCTGTCTGCATGACCACTTTTATTAGTTTCTCATTTAGATAAAGCATCATTTCAAAAACATACTTCAATATATTCATAGTGGTCCAGTGTCTTGGTCGCTTTGCCAAGATATATCCTAAATTGGAACAATACAGAGAAATTTAGCATGGCCTTTGTGCAAGGATGACAGGTAAATTAAAAAAAACCAAAAAACTGTCAACTGTCATCTTATTCAGAGAGGCAATAGAAAAGGGTCAACAGCCTGAATGTTACTTTTCTGATAGTAATATTCTTAATGATACCATAGTCTAGCATTAGTTTCCTTTCTAGTCCATTAATCTAAGCATTTGCTAAAACCAACCTCATTTTCCATTTCTCTGATTAGGTTTCCTCCTATTGCTGTTTCTGTTATAATTTAAAATATTTAGTTCTCTTCAATATTGTATCCCAAACAACCTCTTTTTTTTCTTAGAAACACCTCTGTCTTTCCTATTTCCCTCATTTTGAATTTCTCCCCCATGTGAGTTCCTGTTGGCTAGTGCTTGATGAAACTGTCTCTAATGTCCTTAACCCAGAATATCAGTCACCTTAAAAACTGGAACTCTTTATTCTATTTTCCCTTTTGACCTAGTTTTAATAGTAAGTACCAAAACAAGTGAATATTACTTTTGGGATATCATTTACTTTAAAATACTAAGGTTGAAATATTAGTTGATCCAGAGTGTAACTGATGAAACATCTTGGGACCTATTGCTAGTTTAGTACACCATGTAGCTTTTCTCTGTATCTGTTGAAAAACACACTGTTAAAAGAGTCTCTCATTTCATTGTAGGTGTATTGTATATCTCTTAAAATGCAAGGATTTTCTTGATTTAGGGATGGGGTAATAATGGATCATTATCATCATGT
>NW_007260440.1:1735-9917 GCF_000164805.1 Carlito syrichta | reverse complement strand
TCAGTACTAAAAGGGGAATTCATATCTCTGTCAACACACATCAAGAAAATGGAATGATCAGAAATTAACAGTCTAACAAATCACCTAAGGGAGCTGGAAAAACAAGACCACCAAAACCCCAACTTCAGCAGAATAATCCAGATCATTAAAGTTAAAGTCCAAATACAGGGCACAGAAGTCAAAAATATCATAGAAAAATCAATGAATCAAAAAGCTTAAAAAAGGTTAAACAAGATTGACGGACACCTAGCTAGAATGACCAAGAAAAAGAAATAAAAAGTCCAAATAAACACAATCAGAAATGCAAAAGATCAGGTCAATCAAGTGACAACTGGCCCTGAAGAAATACAAAAAATTATCAGAGATTACTATGCTCACCTGTATGAAAACAAACTCGATAACCTAAATGAAATGAAGGACTTTCTGACATCACTCAGCCCTCCAAGGTTGAATCATGAAGAAATTTAGATTCTAAAGTGACCAATAACAAGCCAAGGAATTGACTCCATCATAAGAAAAGTACCTACAAAAAAAAAAAAGCCCTGGATCAGATAGATTTCCAACAGCATTATCCAAAACATACAAGGAGGAGATGATACCAATCCTACTGAAAGTATTCCAGGAAATTGAGAAAGACAGAATGATACCCAAATCATTTTATAAAGCTAACATTGCCTCGATGCCCAAACCAGGTACAGAGCTACAAAGAAAGAGAACTACAGACCAATATCCCTGATGAACACAGATGCAAAAATTCTCAACAAGATTCTCGCAAATCCGATCCAACAACACATCTCAAAAATCATCAACCATGACCAAGTAGATTTCTTCACTGAGATGCAGGGCTGATTCAACATCCTCAAGACCATAAACAAAATTAAAGAATCAATGGATGTAAAAACAAGAACTGCATGACTACAGCATTAGATGCAGAAAAAGCTTTGAACAACCCAGCATCCCTTCTTCATAAAAACCCTTGAACACCTGAGCATAGACAAAACATACCTCAAAATAGTAAGAGTCATCTACAATAAACCCACAGCCAACAAATTGCCAAATGTACAGAGTTTGGAAGTATTTCCCCTGAAAACCAGAACAAGCCAAGGCTGCCCATTCTCATCCCTCCTGTTCAACACAGTGTTGGAAGTTCTAGCTAGAACAATCAGACAAGAGAAGGAAATCATTTGTATCCAAATAGGAAAAGGGGAAGTTTAGTTATCTCTCCTTGCTGAAAACATGATCCTATACCTCAAAAACCCAAGATAATCTGTCAAAAACTCAAGAGAATCTGTCAAATACCTCCTTGCACTGATAAAAGACTTTGGCAAACTCTCACGGAACCAAATCACTGTGCAAAGACAGTCTCATTCTTATACACCAACTGCAAACAGACAAAACAGACACACACACACACACACACACACACACACACACACAAATTAAATACCCCCGCATCTTCCTAACCAGAGAAGTGAAAACCTCTACAACAAAAACTACAAATAAATCCAAAAAGACACAAACAATTGGAAAAATTTTCCATGCTCATGGGAAGAATCAATGTTGTTAAGATGTCCATTCTACCAAAGACAATCTACAGATTCAATGCAATACCCTTTAAATTACCAATGTCATTCTTCTCAGACTTGGAAACAACAATACAGAAATTCATACAAGACCACAAACAGCCAAAACAATCCTTAGCATAAGAAAAAAGGTGGGAAGTATCACACTCCTAGACTTTAAACTTTACTATAAAGCTATGATAATCAAAACAACCTGGTATTGGTACAAGAACAGGTATACAGTCCAATGGAACAGAATAGACATTCTGGAAGCAAAACTTGAATTTCTTAACCAACTCATGTTCAACAAAGGCTCTACCAACAATCACTGAGGAAAGGATAACCTATTCAATAAATGGTGCTCGGGAACTGGCTGACCACAGGAAGAAAATTTAAACAGGACCCCTAACTATCATCATTACAAAACCAACTCTAGATGGGTCAAAGACCTAAACATAAAGCCTCAAACTAAAAATTATAGAAAATGCAGGAGGCACCCTTATTGAAATTGGAAGAGGCAACCAATTCTTGACAAAATCCCAGATACCCATGCCACAAGAGATAAGATAGACAAGTGGGACCTCATCAAAATGAAAAGTTTCTACAAAGCAAAAGAAACCATCAAGAGAGCAAGGAGACAGCCCACAGAATGAAAAAAAAATTTGTCAACTGTATATCTAACAAAGGTCTAACATTCAAGATACAAGGAACTCTAACATGCTGAGAGGAAAAAAACAGAACTATTAAAAAGTGAGCAAAAGATATGACTAGACACTTCTCAGAAGAAGACATACAAGCAGCCAACAGCCTCAGTAATCATCAAAGGAATGCAAATAAAAACCACACAGATACCACCTGACTTCAATCAGAGTGACCATCATCAATAACTCAAAAAACAACAGGTTCTGGAGAGGATGCAGGGAAAAGAGAATGCTTCTACACTGCTGGTGGAAGTGTAAACTAATACAACCTCTGTGGAAAACAGCATGACATTCCTAAAAGATCTAAAAATTGACCTTTCATATGACCCAGCAATCCCTCTTTTAGAAATATACCCAGAGGAACTCAAATTATTCTATAAAAGAGATACCTACACATGCATGTTTATTGCAGCATTATTCACAATAGCAAAAACATGGAACCAACAATGTTTTCCATCAAAACTGGACTGGATTTAAAAAAATGTACATGATGGAATATTATGCAGCCATAAAGAAGGAAAAAATTATGGACTTGCAGCAACTTGGATGGAATAAGAATCTAACTGTTGGGCTCAGTGACAGTCTGTAATCCCAGCACTTTGGGAGGCTGAGGTGAGTGGTTTGCCTGAGCCCACAGGTTCGAGACCCACCTGGGCAACTTAGTGAGACCTCATCTCTACAATAAATCAAAAATTAGCCGGGCATGGTAGGGTGCACCTGTAGTTCCAGCTACTTGGAAGGCTGAGGCAGAAGGAATGCCAGAGCCCAGCAGGTCAAGGCTGCAGTGGCTGGGATCGGCCACAGCACTCCAGTCTGGGTGACAGAGTAAGACTCCAACACACACACATGCACACACACACACACACACACACACACACACACACACAAGAATCTATCAAACTTAATGAAACAAAGAACTGAGTATCACATGTTTTCCCTTAATAACACTCTAAGAGAGGGTTTGGCAGTAGCAGGACACTGCCAGGGGAGGGAAGAGGGTGGCACATAACATCAATAAGGGTACTTGATCTCAATCCAGGTGCAGTGGGGACCAATGGGAGGCTCAGAATTTACCTGTATGATAAAAGCACTTATCTACCTAAACCTGAATTGTACCTCACATCTTAAAAAAAATTTTTTTTAAGTACATTTCTTAGCCGGGTTCAGTGGTTCAGCCTGTAATTCTAGCACTTTGGGAGGTTGAGGCAAGTGGATTGCCGAGCCTGCGGGTTTGAGACTAGCCTGGGCAACTTGGTGAAACCTTGTCTCTACAATAAATCAAAAAATTAGCCAGGTGTGGGTAGCATGCACCTGTAGTTCCGGCTACTTGGAAGACTGAGGTAGAAGGATCGCTGGAGCCTAGCAGGTCAACGCTGGGGTGGCCGTGAACATGCCACTGCACTCCACCCTGCGCAATGGAGTGAGACTCCAACTCAAAAAAAAAAGTACATTTGTTGTAGGAAGAATATAGTTGAGTCCTTTAAAATCCTATGTGACAATCTCTGTCTTCTAATTAGGGTGTTGAGATTATTTAAATAAATGTGATTTCTAAAATGACTGAGTCTCTCATCTTGCTATTGTTTTCCCTTCATCCCATCTGTTCTTTTTTCTTTTACTGCCTTTTCTTGAATTAATCAAGTATATTTTTATGACTCCATTTCATCTATCTTGTTACTTTAATAACTATAATTTTTGGCTTGTTATTTCAGTGAATGCTTTAGAGTTTATAGTGCACATCTCTACTGATCATAGACTACCTTCAGGTGGTAGTATATCACTTCTTTTGTAGTATAAGAACCTTAAAATAGTGAGCTTCTTCCATACTAGTCTTTAAACTATTACTGTCATCCATTTTCCATTTACATATATTATAAATTCCATATTACTCTATTATGTTATTTAAACAATTATCTTGTAGAAAGGTTTAAGTAACAATAAATAATATATGTGTCCACATTGTGACTGCCTCCAGGGCCCTTCAATTGTGTAGATCAAGATTTCCATCTGGTACCATTTTTCTTTTGCCTAAAGGACATCCTTTAACTTTTCTCATAGTGTAGATCTACAGGTGAGAGAGTCTTCCAGTTTTTACAAATCTAAAAACATCTTTATTTCTTCATATCTATTATTTTCCTCTTGGTAGCATCCAGTTTGCTGTTAAGTCAATCCATTAAACTTTCAATTTCAGTTATGATATCTTTTATATGTAGATTCCTTTATGGTACTATTCCTAATCAACCTGTTTATTTTTATACTCATGCTCTTTAATACCCCTCATTTCTTTAAGTATAAAGCACTATACTGTGTTTTGTAACTCAACTGTCTTAAGTCTTTGCAGAACTGCTTTTCTGTCCAATGTTTCAGCTGACTCTTGCCTATTTTACATGTTTTTTGAAACTATCACTGAGTTCTTCCAAAGACAATTTGTTTTGCATCTGTCAGTTACCTGAAAGGCACTAAAAACCAGATATTTCTTTAAATTTGCAGCTTGAGATATTGTGAATAAATCAGTTTAAGGGCTGCTCAGAGGATATATATATATAATATATATAATATATACATACATACACACATACTCTCTCAGAAGATATGTTTTCCCTCAGGATGGACAATATTGCCTGCTGTTCACAGGGATACAGGGGTGCTGGGCAGGGTGTAGGAGGAGGCAGAGAGTTTTCTTCACAGCTCACCCTGACTCTGAGTCTGACCTTTGAGGCCCAGTGTATGAGGCTTCCTCTGAGCCCTCCTCACTTGGGAAGGCCCTAAGACTTCCCTGCTCTTCTGCTGCCCATCCCCACCTCAGGCTGTGAAAGGCAAAGTTCAATTCGGCATATGGCAAGTTTGCTCAGGATTAAAAGTGGCATCAGTACCCTAATTACTTCTTTGGGTTTTCACTTCTATTTTTAAAAAAATTTTGCCTTTGAGAGCTCTTAATTATTTTTTTAGTTCATTGGTATATCTTTTAAATGGTTATTGATATGCCTTCCAGAAGCTTTGGTTGTTTTCAGCTTGTCCTTATCAGCCTTATTGCTATAAATAAAACTCTTTCAACTTTTTTGTTTTTAAACAATTTATAGTATCTACAGAGCCTTCCCTGATTGAGGCAATTGATTAAAAACAACTTGGGAACCAAGCTGACCTGAGGTTAAATCTCAGATACACTAGCAGGGTGACTTTGATAGATTATTTACACTCTGTTGTTTCCTCATAGGGTTGGTGTGAGCATTAAATGAGGTACTATATGAACAGCACTTAAAACAGGGGGACACTACTAAGGATAATTTCTTTTTATTATTATCTGAATATGTTTAATCATGAGCCCCAGTAATAGCACTCATCCTACCAAACAACCAAATACCCACTGGTCCCTGGCCATCCCAGCTTACTCTACCTTGTAGTAACCCAAAATTCATGGTGATGCTGTAGAGTAAAATCAAATGAGAGCTCTTCGCTGGAAGACAGACTGGCCTAAGTCCTGAGCAGAATGCTAGCAAATGCTAATCTGAGAAATGTCATAATCACACAAGCCTGGGTGGACACATAGGCCTTCTGTCATTAGAAATCCGAGATCAAACATAAACACAAGCACACATGATTTTACATTCTTTAGGTGGTGGACAGTCATCATTTGCCCCATCAGTAATCTAAGCCAACAGTCCTGATTATTAAAAATCACAAAGTTGCAAAATTTTTCTCCTCTTTGAAAATCATATTTATTTACTCTCCATGAAACAAGGATGTTTACAAAGCCTCAAACCCAACAACATAAACCACAAAACTGTCTTTGGTTCATCAAAGTAGTGACTGAAAAATAAAAATAATTCTTAACAAACAGAGAAAGTTAAGAATGTTTATATTTTTTATTTATTCAAAATAAGTGATATTCCGGATATTCCAAAGAAGGTTAAGCATTAGTTTTAATTTATAAAAAATGGGAGATGGTGATTAAATTCCTGATGCCATGATGCAAATTCCATGAAAGTTAACTAACATAAAACACCCCCAAAAACTTCATCTCTTCCCACCCTTATTTTGGAAGATTATTTTAAGATTAAATGAATAAAACACAGAGTGTATAAGAATAGTCCTCCTCTCTTTAATAGATTTTAGAGTCTCTGTTAACTAAAATGCTGCATACTAATGCACCAGTTTTCAAAAACTCTAACCTTCCTACTGAAGAAAATCAAAGTGCTAAACTAATAAATGTGGAAAAGGATGGTGGACTTAAAGAGGAAACCCTTCAAGACTTAAATGTTAGAACTTTTACCAGCTAAGCAGGACTGTCCTCAGTCTATGGCCTTTCCAGTATGGGATTTGACATTCCTGGTACTGGGCACAACACACATATTTCATGTATACAGGCCCTTCTGAAAAGAAAAAAATGTACTACTTTATACAATAATGGGCAGTTTATTACTTCCCAGCAATTCACAGGATGTTAGAGGTGGAACAGGACTTAGACGTGATTTGGATTTAAAGATGGTCATCTCTTTTTTTTATCCATCCCATTTCAAAATGAAATATTTTTGCAGGACTCCAATATTAAAACAGATCACAATTTGTTTCATAGAGTATTACCATTTTCTAAAATGGTATTACACCTTTCGTGTCACCAAAATGACCCAAGAAAGAAAACTGAGAGAAACGAACAGTTCATGTTCCCAAAACATATCAAAGCTCTTTTGCTTTTCATAAGGACAAGTACGTGGCAATAGCATTTTCCTGTCAGCAAGGATAATTCTGCCATTTAAGATGGCAATGTTATTACACTTTGCATCCAAGCAAAGAAAACAGAAGATATGTTTGTGAGGGGCCCTGCCATATGGAACACAAGCACTATCCCAGTGCATCACAGTGGCATTGACAAGTGAGATATAAAAGGAAAAAGAGTTCTCACCACAGCTGTTCCAGAGGAGACAGAACTTTTCTGGAAATATGAAACATGGACTGAACACAAACAAGGTTTGTCACCACTGTCCTTGGCTGAGGACAGAAATATGTTGATGTAAAATTACTAGGTTTGTGATTTCTGTCACACAAAAAAGAAAGAAAGCACATTTATATTCATCACAAAGCAAGGAACAAGCAAGAGGCAGGCAGGATGCCAACAAGTTCTGATCTGCACAGGTAGGAGTTACTCGGGATGATGCTCCTTTGGGCTTCTGCAAAGCTCCTTGATCAGCAGCACTGGACTGGGTATATCTGGTATTTTTTCTCTGAAGAAACAAGATGTCTTAGAACTCAGGTTAAAGGACAAATCCACCAAAGCAATGGAAACAACTTAAAAATAGGGTAATAAAACTTTCAATCATCTAGAAGAGGCACTCCCCCCCAAAAAAGGAATTATCTTTTGCGGGGTGGGCCCCTAGTAGTACAGGCTTCCCTCTCTAGGTAAGTGTTCTAGGAACCCATCGGTTATACATAATCTAAGTTTGTATCAAAGGAGCAACAGTTAAACAAAGAATAGAGTACTCATCTTTTGGTATACCTTTAAGGCATTAGAAAATTAGTTAGAATTATTTGCACTGACATGGAGAGATGTCAGTAATATGCAACTTGGGAAATAGCAAATTAAAAAACAATGTAGCATGATGTAATTTATGTTTTTAAAAATATTTATAAATTCTATAGAAATGTGCATTTTTAATTTATGAATGCATAATTTCTATAGAAACGTGTATTTGTAAATTCTATAGAAATGCTCAGAAGAATAAATATGAACCTGATAACAGTAATCCCTTCTAAGAAAGGAGTGAGTTTGGGAGGGGAAGGGAGACTTTCACTTTATAAAGGTAAATGCAATTTTACTGTTTTTACAGCATATATTCCTTTTATAATCAACACAAGAAGAGAAAATGCATGCTGTTACCGTTTGGTAGCATGGTAACTATTATCTTCATTGATATTTGTATCATATGT
>NW_007260440.1:0-1715 GCF_000164805.1 Carlito syrichta | reverse complement strand
TTAGGCTTCAGTGAATTATTTTTGGAGATTATTTCAAAGCATTTTCCCATTTCATAATGGATGATTTACACAAACAAGCTGCCCACACTGTGTATTGAGTGTTTGGCATGACCCCCATGCCCGCACCCTCCCTAATCACACAATCTTACCCCAGGTGACTTTTTTTTTGTTTCCCCAGATGAAAAAAGTCCTCATAGGGAGATGTTTTGCCAATGTGGAAGATGTAAAACAAAAAACGGCAGAAGCACTAAAGGGCATCAAATTTGACAAGTTCAAAAAGTGTTTTGAGCAGTGGAAAAAGTGTGTCAATAGGTGTATTGCATCGAACAGAGCATACTTTGAAGGTCACTGAAGCTTAAACATGCAAGAATAAATGCACAATCTTTTATAAATAAACTAGATTTTTTGGGGGGAGTCACCCTTGCACATACAGTTTATATTGTATAAAAAAGTGTTATATTTAAAAATCATAAATTTTTAAAAATTATAGATAGTATAAATTATTTTGTTCTGTTTATGCTCACTTTTGTTTACTAAATCAAACTCTCCTGAATGGTCATTTCCAGAATTGAATGGTAATAATCACTGATGTTTTAGATTCAAAATTTTCCTAGGGCAAAGGCCCTCAGGAAGTCAAGTCTAACCACCTATATTTGTGGCAACTTTAACAACTGATGCCCAAGACAGACACTGTGTGAAGAACCTATTTCTTCACCCATGGGTGAATTTCTACTATGAATCACAAAGACTTGGGAAATCAAAGTAAATTCTTTGTTAAGAATCAAAGCAGTAGACTCCTATCTTGGGTTTGTTCCTCAAATTTTTGGCACAAAAATATATATCTAGTGGACCATGTCCAATTCCATGATTTTTACCAGATGCAACCTACAGTGAAGAGAAATAGATACAACAGCAATACATTTACCTCTCTGACACCCAACCAACAACCCCTTCAGTCAGAAGTTTTAAAGCCAAGAAAAAGTCATACCTTTTTTTCTGAACAAAATGAGTAAAGGCAATGCAAACATTTAAATTTAAGTCGCTACAGGAATGCTGACTTGTTAGAAACTAATGGAGGGAACATAGAACTTACTAAATTTCATAATTTTTCTGCCATAACACTGAGCTGGATGACTTCGAAGTCCAGATTCTTCATAAGTGTCATTATCCACTGATAAAATTAATTTTCCTATAAATCAGCAATTCCCATCAAAACATTAAAAATATGACATATTCTCCAACTATAAGAAATCAAGGCAATCTGAGCAGAAAGATTCTGGCATAATAAATTACATACAAGAGTCTTACAGAAGCATAATTTATAATAGTGAAGTTATACATAATCTAAGTTTCTATCAAAGGAGAAACAGTTAAACAAAGAATAGAGTACCCATCTTTTGGTATACCTTTAAGGCATTAGAAAATTAGTTAGAATTATTTGCACTGACATGGAGAGATGTCAGTAATATGCAGTTTGGGAAATAGCAAATTAAAAAACAATGTAGCATGATGTAATTTATGTTTTTAAAAATATTTATAAATTCTATAGAAATGTGCATTTTTAATTTATGAATGCATAATTTCTATAGAAACGTGTATTTGTAAATTCTATAGAAATGCTCAGAAGAATAAATATGAACCTGATAACAGTAATCCCTTCTAAGAAAGGAGTGAGTTTGGGAGGGGAAGGGAGACTTTCACTTTATAAAGGTAAA
>NW_007260439.1:9011-9393 GCF_000164805.1 Carlito syrichta | reverse complement strand
TCCTCTCCATTCAATTTAATTCCATTCCTCTCCATTCCATTCCATTTCTCTCTTTTCATTGTATTCTTCTCCATTCCATGCCATTCTTTCCATTGTTTTCCAATCCATTCCATTTACATTCCTGTACAATCCTTTACACTCCTTTCCAATACATACTAATCCTTTCCACTCCCTTTCTCTCCATTCCATTCCATGCCTCTCCATTCCATTCCTTTCCTCTGCATTTTCTTCCAATCCTCTCCATTCCACTCCATATCATTCCTTTCCTCCAATTCATTCCATTCCTTTCCATTCCTCTCTTTTCCATTCCATTCCATTCCAGTCAATACGACTCCACACCATTCCATTTCTCTTCATTCCATATTTCTCCATTCCTCTCAAT
>NW_007260439.1:6908-7950 GCF_000164805.1 Carlito syrichta | reverse complement strand
TTGTCCTCCAATTCATTCCATTCCACTCCATTCCATTCCTCTCCGTTCCATTCCATTCCATTGCATTCCTCTCCATTTCATTTCTCCCCATTCCATTCCATCCCTCTCCATTCCATTCCTCTCCATTCCATTCCATTTCAAACCTTCCATACTCCTCCAATCCATTCCATTCCTCTCCTTTCTATTCCATTACGTTCCATTCCATTCCATTACTTTAAATTCAGTTCCACTCCATTCCTCTCATTCCATTCCATTCCATTTAATTCAATTCCATTCTTCTCCGTTCCATTCCATTTCTCTCCATTCCATTTCATTCCTCTCAATTCCATTCCATTCCTCTCCTTTCCATTCCATTGTCCTCCAATCCATTCCATTCTATTCTGTGCCTCTCCGTTCCATTCAGTTCGATTCCATTCTGCTCCGTTCTATTCCATTCCATTCCAATCCATACTACTCAACTCCAATCCATTCCTCTACATTCAATTCCTCTCCATTCCATTGGTCTGCATTTCATTCTATTTTTGTCTTTCCTTTCCACTCCATTCCATTTAACTCCATTCCTCTCCATTCCATTCCTCTCTATTTCATTCCATTCCTCTCCATTCCTATGCATTCCTCTCCATTAAATTCCACTCCTTTCCAACTCTCTCCCCTCCCTTCCATTCCATTCCATCCCTCTCTTTTCCATTCCTCTCCATTCCTTTCCATTCCCTTCCATTCCATTCCAATCCACTCCTTTCCATTCCTCTCCACTCTATTCCATTTATGTCTATTCCATTCCCTTCCATTCCATTCCATTTTATTCCAGCCTCGCCATTCCTTTCCATTCCATTTCATCCATTCCATTCCATTCCTTTCTTGTTCATTCCATTGCGTTCAATTATATTCGATTCTATTCCACTCCTCTCCATTCTAATTCTTGTATTCAATTCCATTCCATTCGTCTCCTTTCCTTTCTGTTCTGTTCCATTCCACTCCATTACTCTGCATTCAGTACCATTCCATTCCTATCCATTCCATCCCATCCCATTCCATTCAATTC
>NW_007260439.1:5934-6888 GCF_000164805.1 Carlito syrichta | reverse complement strand
AACTCCATTCCTCTCCATTCCATTCCTCTCTATTTCATTCCATTCCTCTCCATTCCTTTGTATTCCTCTCCATTAAATTCCACTCCTTTCCAACTCTCTCCCCTCCCTTCCATTCCATTCCATCCGTCTCTTTTCCATTCCTCTCCATCCTTTCCATTCCCTTCCATTCCATTCCAATCCACTCCATTCCATTCCTCTCCACTCTATTCCATTTATGTCTATTCCATTCCATTCCATTCCATTCCATTTCTTTCCATTCCTCTGCATTCCACTCCATGCCTCTCAATTCTACTGCATTCCACGCTATTCCATTCCGATCCACTACATTTCATTCAATTCGCTACATTGCAGTACAATCCTCTCACTTTCTGTCATTCGGTTCCACCTACTCCATTTTTTCCTCTCCATTCAATTCCTCTTCTTTCGGTTCCTTTCTATAACTTTCCATTCCACTCCTTTCTATTCCATTTATCTCCATTCCATTCCACTCCATTCCATTCCATTCCATTGCTCTCCCTTTGATACCATTCAATTCTATTCCATTCCACTCCAATCCTCTCCATTCCATTGGATTCAATCACGTCCATTCCTCTCAATTCCACTGCATTCCATTCATTCGATTCGATTCCATTACCCTCCATTCTTTCCATTCCATTCCTCTTCATTCAATTCCATCCCATTTCATTCCATTTCATTTCAGTCCATTCCATCCATTCCATTCAACTCCATGCCCTTTCTCTCCATTCCACTCCTTTCCATTTCATTCCATTCCTCTCCATTCCCTTCCATTCCATTCCATTCTATTGTGTTCCATTCCATTCTTCTCCATTCCATTCCAACCCATTCCATTCCATTCAACCCCATTCCATTCCTCTCTATTCCACTACATTCCATTCCATTTCTCTCCATTTCATTTCATTACTCTCATTCATTCCACTTTTTAAATTCCATTCA
>NW_007260439.1:5445-5914 GCF_000164805.1 Carlito syrichta | reverse complement strand
CCATTCATTGCATTCCTCTCCATTCTATTCCTCTCCATTCCATTCCAGTCCATTCTTCTCTATTGCATTTCTCTCAATTCCTTTCCATTGAGTTCCATTCCGTCCTCTCTATTCCATTCCTCTCCATTCCATTACTCTCCATTCCTTTCGATTAACTTCCATTAAATTTTTCCATTCCAGTCCATTCCATTCTATTCCATTCCTCTCCATTACATTCCTTTTATCTCTATTCCATTCAATTCCATACATTCCATTGCATTTCAGTCAATTCCATTACATTCCATTCAACTCCATGTCCTTTCTCTCCTTTCCACTCCTTTCCATTTCATTCCATTCCTCTCCATTACCTTCCATTCCATTCCATTCCATTCTATTGTGTTCCATTCCATTCTTCTCCATTCCATTCCATCCCATTCCATTCCTCTCTATTCCACTACATTCCATTCCATTTCTCTCCATTTCATTCCAT
>NW_007260439.1:4117-5425 GCF_000164805.1 Carlito syrichta | reverse complement strand
CCATTCCTCTACATTCCATTACTATCCATCCACTCCATTCCTCTCCATTGCACTCCATTTCTCTCCATTCCATTCCTCTCTATTCCATTTTTTCCATTCCATTCAATTCCATTCCTCTCCATTCCATGCAAATTCTCTCCTGTCAATTCCATTCCACTCCATTCCGTTCCATTGCAATCCAATCCATACCATTCCATTCCCTTCTTCTCCATTCCATTCCATAACATTCCAATCCATACTTCTCCACTCCATTCCATTCCTCTCCATTCGATTTCACTCCATTCCTTTTCAGTCCATTTCTCTTCATTCCGTTCCATTCCTCCCCCATTCCATTCCACTCCCTTCCATTCCAGTCCTTTCCTCTCCATTTCATACCTCTCGATTCCATTCCATTCCTCTCCATTCCGTTATTCTGTATTCCAATCCTCTCCATTCCATTTCACTCCATTCCGTTCCATCACTCTCCATTCCATTCCATTCATTCCCTTCCAGTTTTCTCCATTCCATGCCATTCCTCTCCTTTACTTTCCATTCCATTCCATTCCGCTACATTCAATTCCATTCCATTCATCTCCATTACATTCCTTTCCATTACATTCAATTCCATTCCTCTTTATTCCATTACATTCAATCCCTCTCCGTTCCATTCCATTCCATTCCTCTCCATTCCATTCCATTCCACTCCATTCGATTCCATTTTATTCCATGCAATTCCTCTCTCTTCCATTCCAATCCATTCCTCTCCATTTCCTTCCCTTCCATTCTACTCCATTCCATTCCACTCCTCTCCATTCCTCCCCATTCCATTCCTCTCCATCCCTCTCGATTCCATTCCATAACCATTCCATTCCATTCATTTCCATCCCATCCCTCTTAATCCATTCCAGTCCTTTCTCTTCCTTTTCTCGCCATTCCGTTCCCTTTCATTCCATTTCATTCAATTTTATTCAATTCCTTCAATCTCCATTCCATTCAATTCAATTCCATTGCTCGCCATTTCATTTCATTTCCTTCCCTTATAATCCATTCTTCTCCATAACATTCCTCTCCATTCATCTCCATTCCATTCCATTCCTCTCCATTCCATTGCACTCAATTCTCTTCCATTCCATTCAATTATAATCCATTCGTCTCTTTTCCATTCTTCCCCATTCCATTCCAATCCACTCCATTCCATTCCTCTCATTTCCTCTCCATTCCATTCCATTGCATTTCATTCCATTCCATTCCAACCCCTCCATTCCGTTTCATTCAAGTATTATCCATTCCTGTGCTTGACATTGCATTCAAATCATCTCCATCCATTCT
>NW_007260439.1:3188-4097 GCF_000164805.1 Carlito syrichta | reverse complement strand
ATTCCACACCATTCCATTCCTCTCAATTCCAATCCATTCCATTCCATTCCACTCCATTCCATTCCTCTCCATTCCCTTCCATTCCATTCCATTCCATTGCTTTGCATTCCATTCCTTTCCTCTCCATTCCATTCCATTCAACCCCAGTTCATTCCTCTCCATTCCACTCCACTCCTTTCTATTCCTATCCGTTTCATTAAATTTTTCTCCATTGCATTCCGCTCCATTGTTTTCCATTCCACTCCATTCCATTCCTCCCCATTCCACTCCATTCGAATCCATTCCATTCCTCGACATTCCCTTCCATTCCATTCCATACTAATCTATTACTCTCCATTCCATTCATTTCTATTCCATTCCCTTCCACTCCTCTCTATTCCATTCCCTTCCATTCCATTCCTTTTTATTCCAGCCTCGCCATTCCTTTCCATTCCATTTCATCCATTCCATTCCATTCCTTTCTTGTCCATTCCATTGCGTTCCATTATATTTGGTTCTATTCCACTCCTCTCCATTCTAATTCCTGTATTCAATTCCATTCCATTCGTCTCCTTTCCTTTCTGTTCTGTTCCATTCCACTCCATTACTCTGCATTCAGTACCATTCCATTCCTATCCATTCCATCCCATCCCATTCCATTCAATTCCATTCCTCTCCCTTCCATTCCTTTTCATCCCATTTTCTCCAAGCCATTACATAATATTCCTTTCCATTCCTTTCTTTTCCATTCGTCTCCATTCCATTCCATTTATCTCCATTCCATTTCATTCCATTCTATTCCATTCCATTCTATTCCTCTCATTTCCATCCATTCCTCTCCATTCCATTCCATTCCATTTCATTGTTCTTCAATCCATTTCATTCCATTCCATTCAATCACTCTCCATTCCATTCTATTCCTTTCCAATC
>NW_007260439.1:2567-3168 GCF_000164805.1 Carlito syrichta | reverse complement strand
TCTATTCAATTCCATTCCATTCGTCTCCTTTCCTTTCCGTTCTGTTTCATTCCACTCCATCAGTCTACATTCAGTACCATTCCATTCCTATCCATTCCATCCCATCCCATTCCATTCAATTCCATTCCTCTCCCTTCCATTCTTTCATCCCATTTTATACATTATATTCCTTTCCATTCCTTTCTATTCCATTCGTCTGCATTCCATTCCACTTCTCTCCATTCCATTCCATTACTTTCCATTCCATTCTATTCCTCTCTTTTCCATGCATTCCTCTCCATTCCATTCTGTTCCATTTCATTGTTCTTCAATTAATTTCATTCCATTCCATTCAATAACTCTCCATTCCATTCTATTCCATTCCAATCCATACTACACCACTCCATTCCTGTCCTGTCCATTACATTCCACTAATTCCTCTCCATTCCAATCCTCTCGATTCCATTCCATTTCTTCTCCGTTCCATTCCATTCCATTCTAATCCACTCCATTCTTCTCCATTCCATTCCTCTCCATTCCATTCCATTTCTCTCCATTCCACTCCACTCAATTCCTTTCCATTCCTCTCTTTTCCATTTCTGTCGTTTCCAATCCTCTCTGT
>NW_007260439.1:1063-1787 GCF_000164805.1 Carlito syrichta | reverse complement strand
CCATTCCATTCCATTCCTCTCCATTCCATTCCATATCTCTCCATTCCAATTCATTCCATTTCATTCCATCTTTCCATCCATTTCTCTCCATTCCAATCCTCTCCATTACATTCCATTTCATTCTGAATTCCATCCCCTCCATTTCAATCCATTCCTTTCTATTACACTCAATTACACTCCAGACCTTTCCATTCCATTCCTCTTCCTTCCATTCCGTTCCTTTAATTCCATTCCATTCCAATTCTCTCTATTCCATTTATTTCCATTCCATTTCATTTCTCTCCATTCCTTTCCATTCCACTCTATTCCATAACTCTACATTCAACTCCATTCCATTCCATTCCACTCCGTCCATGTCTCTCAATTCCGCTGCATACCATTCCATTCCTTTCCATTCCATTCCATTCTATTACTTCCTCTCCATTTCATTCAATTCTATTCCATTCCTCTCTATTTCATTCCCTTCCATTACTTTCCATTCCTTTACATTACTCATGATTTCATTCCATTTCTCTCCATTCCATTCCATTCAATTCCATTCCATTCTATTCCATACCTCGCCATTCCATTCCATTCAATTTCATCCATTACATTCCATTTATTCCTGTCCATTCGTTTGCATTTCACTCTATTCGATTCTATTCCATTCCTCTCCATTCTATATCCTCTATTCAATTTTTTTCCATTCCTCTCCTTTCCATTCCATTCTTTTCCATTCCATTCT
>NW_007260439.1:0-1043 GCF_000164805.1 Carlito syrichta | reverse complement strand
ATTACTCATGATTTCATTCCATTTCTCTCATTCCATTCCATTCAATTCCATTCCATTCTTTTCCATACCTCCTCATTCCATTCCATTCCATTTCATCCATTCCATTCCATTTATTCCTGTCCATTCGTTTGCATTTCACTCTATTTGATTCTATTCCATTCCTCGCCATTCTATTCCCTCTATTCAATTCTTTTCCATTCCTCTCCTTTCCATTCCATTCTTTTCCATTCAATTCTATGAATCTTCATCCAGTACCTTTCCATTCCTCTCCGTTCCATCCCATTCCATTCCACTCAATTCCATTACTCTCTATTCCACTCCATTCCATTGTCACAAAGCCATTCCATTAAATCCCTTTCCATTTCATTCCATTCAATTTTTCTCCATTCCATTCCATTCTTTTTCATTCAATTCTATTCCTCTCAATTCCATTGCATTTCACTCCATTCCTCTCCTTTCCGAACCTCTCCATTCCATTCCATTCCATTTCTCTCCATTCCATTCCACTCAATTCCATTCCACACCATTCCTCTCCATTCCAACCCATTCCTTTCCATTCCATTCCATTCCATACCTTTCCATTTCATTCCTCTCC
Source organism: Carlito syrichta (assembly GCF_000164805.1). NCBI lineage: Eukaryota > Metazoa > Chordata > Mammalia > Primates > Tarsiidae > Carlito > Carlito syrichta. Next base: position 448 of record NW_007260439.1, on the reverse strand, counting down.
ATTCCATTCCATTCCTCTCCATTCCAAACCATTCCTTTCCATTCCATTCCATTCCATACCTTTCCATTCCATTTTTCTCCATTCCATTCCATTCCATTCCTCTCCATTCCAACCGATTCCTTTACATTCCATTCCATTCCATACCTTTCTATTCCATTCCTCTCCTTTCCATTACACTCCATTAATTCCTCTCCATTTAACCCCTTTATAATCCATTCCACCACATTCCATTCCCCTCATTTCCTCTCTATTCCATTCCATTCAATTCCATTCTATTACATTTCTCTCCATTCCATTGCATTCCAATCCATTCCATTCAAATATAATGCATTTCTCTCTATTCCTTTTTTCCCCTATCATCTCCATTCCATTCCTATTAATTCCATTCTATTCCATTACTCTTCATTCCATTCCTTTCCTCTATATTCAATTCCATTCCTCTCCTTTC
>NW_007260438.1:444986-446173 GCF_000164805.1 Carlito syrichta | reverse complement strand
TTACGTAGTAGTCTCTAATGATCTTTGTATTTCTTCAGGGTCAGATGTGACTCATCTTTTGTGTTTCTGATTATGCTTATTCGGTTTTTTTCTCGTTTTTTCTTGGTCAGTCTAGCTAGGGGACCATCAATCTTGTTTACCCTTTCGAAGAACCAGCTTTTTGTTTCATTGATTTTTTGTATTATCTTTTTGTCTTCTATGTCCTGGATTTGGGCTTTTATTTTGGTGATCTGGATTCTTCTGCTGAAATTAGGGTTTTTGTGGTCTTGCTTTTCCAGCTTCTTTAGGTGGCTTGTTAGGTTGTCAATTTCTGTTCCTTCCATTTTCCTCATGTGTGTTTGTAGGGATATAAATTCCCCTCTTATTACAGCTTTTAAGGCATCCCAGAGATTTTGGTAAGATGTTTCTTTATTTTCATTTGTTTCCAGGTATCTTTTGGTCTCTATTTTGATGTCATCATTGACCCAGGAGTTATTTAGCATCATGCTGTTTAGTGTCCATGTCTTTGTGGGTTTTGGGGGGACTTTGTTGGTGTCAATGTTTATTTTTATTCCACTGTGGTCCGAGAAGGTGCATGGTAGAATTTCAGTCCTTTTAAATTTGCTTATACTTGATTTGTGTCCAATTATGTGGTCGATCTTAGAATATGTTCCATGTGGTGATGAGTAGAATGTGTATTCTGTGGTCTTTGGATGGAGTGTTCTATAGGTATCAATTAAGTCCATTTGGTCCAGAGTCTCATTGAGGTTCCGGATCTCCTTGCTGATTTTTTGTCCTGATGATCTGTCTAAGGTTGTGAGTGGTGTATTAAAGTCCCCAGTTATTATGGTGTTAGAGTCAATGTCTTTCTTTAGTTTTCCTAGAAGTTGCTTTATGAATGTTGGTGCGCCTATGTTGGGTGCATATATGTTTAGGATAGATATTTCTTGTTGATGGAGTGAACCTTTTATCATTATGTAGTGGCCCTCTGTATCTTTTTTAATTTTTGATAGCTTAAATGGTATTTTGTCTGAAAATTAGGATCGCGACTCCTCCTTTCTTTTGTGTTCCATTCGCCTGAAAATTTGTTTCCCATCCTCTTACTTTGAGTCTGTGTATGTCCTTTCTAGTGAGATGGGTCTCTTGAAGGCAGTATATTGTTGCCTGGTGATATTTTATCCATTTTGTCATTCTATGTCTTTCAGTGG
>NW_007260438.1:443721-444966 GCF_000164805.1 Carlito syrichta | reverse complement strand
TTTATATTAAGTCACAAAAGGGGAATATACGTATAAATTGAAAAGCAAAGCAAAACAAAGCCAACAGAAGAAATCTAAAAAGAAATAAAGTAATATAGCATAAATATAGTTAAGAAAGTATTCCATATCAGTTATAGTTCAAAATGTCTAATTTGGAATGTCAAGTATTTCATTAAACTTAAGTTACTCAGTATTATCAAGAATGTATTCATCTGAATAAAGACAGTTTCTAAAAATATTACAAAGTCTTAATTTATGCTTTAAAATACTACAATGTAGACTTTCCTGGCATTCAAATCCCAAACTTATCCTGAAACTTCACCTCATTGTATGAGAGATACTGGTATAAAACATACCCAGATGTATTAATACTTTTCTTGATGGACTTTGAAGAGGATTTATGGTAATTTTTAATATTTTCCCAGGTCAGAATTAAGTTAATTTGCTTTAGATTCTTACCATGCTGTTGATCCTTCAAACTACATTATTTGAAACTTCTCTTTCACTGAAACCTCCTTTATTTTTTCCTGCTTTTTTTATTTTATTGGTTTCAATCTTCTTTGCTGGAAACTTTGTTTCAAAGTTGATTCTGCCATGTTACTGACTATAAATTATTATCAGGAATATTGTTGAATAAAATATTTACCTGAGTGGACACAGTGGTCATAATATCTCTTTCTTCTTGAAAATTGATTTTAATCTATGACTTGTGGTGCATATAGCACCGATCATCTCAACTTACTTTATTTTCACTTAAAGATGTTGCATTCCCATTAGGTGAACGGTATGGATTTTTGTTTTTCAAGCTCTAGACTCTAGTTTTTGGAAGAATGTACTTTTTTTTTTTTTCTTCATTAATCAGTATTTTTTATTATGGTTTTGTGGGGTACAGTTAACGGTTAGGTGTACAATGACGTTTCATTCAGGCACCCTGTAGATAAGAAGTGTTTTCCCATCCCCCGACAGATATTTGCTACTGTTAATCCCATCCCCCTCCCCCCCATAGTTTCTCAGTACCATCAGTCATTTTCTCATAGTATTGCATTGGATGTTCAAGGTCCATTATATGAGTGAGAACATGTGATATTCGGATTTTTGTTTTTGTGAGAGGTCACTCAGTATTATAGACTCTAGTTCCATCCAGGTTGCTGCGAAATTCATGATTTTGTTCTTTTTTATGGCTGTGTAGTATTCCATCGTGTATATGTACCACATTTTTTTAAATCCAGTCCTCTTTTGATGGGC
>NW_007260438.1:443009-443701 GCF_000164805.1 Carlito syrichta | reverse complement strand
GTGGGGTTGCTTTTATTTCTCTTCTTCAATGACCTGATCTTCCTTATGAGGGTCTTCTGGTTTTGTTCACTTTTCCCTCTGCTTTACAGTCTGTCTATTCAGCAGTTTGCAGTCTTGGTCCGTTCAGAGAATCTCACCAGTTCACCTATGCCGTCGCCATCTTGCCCCATCTCCAGGACAGACTTTTTAAACTGAGCTCTAAAGTGTTCTGTCTTTTCTGAAGGCTATAAGGATAAAAGGAGCAGCTATCAATCATTCCAGATGGGACAATGTGTGCACGATTGATTTTGCTAGGGAGTTTAAAACGTACGGTTTGCATTTTGGCAAGATTTTCTTCCCTTGAGAAACAGGTAAAACAAGTTTTTCTTGAAGAGTTAGCCAGGTACCTTTGTATACAATATACTTTTGTTTTCAAGTTAGAAGCTCTGTCTCCATATAAGTGTGGTTTATGGAAAGTGTCCTGAGTTTTAAGAGAACATGTTTTTAACCATAGAGGTGGGTTTTGCACTAAATTTAACCATTGGTCGATATAGGAAAACTGATCCAGGTGTTCAGGAGTCCCTGTGATGACCTTCCAAACGGAGTTAGTAACATGAACATTCTAAGACCCTGTAGTGGGTTAACCAATCTATTTCATGCAGGGTTTGGAGCCCACCTTTTGAAAGGCAGATATGTAATCCTCAGCAAATACA
>NW_007260438.1:441363-442989 GCF_000164805.1 Carlito syrichta | reverse complement strand
GCTGGCAAGATGCAGGGATTTTGATCTAACTTACACGGTTGAGGTAGTTGTAGCCAATGGCACGATTTCATGTATTTTATAATCATAGGGTGCTTTTTGAATTGTGTCCCCTTTATGGCCCTCAAATATGTCTGTTTGGTTATTTCCTAATTTTTCTCATGAAACCTGCATCTTGTACAAATTCTACTTTCTCTTTTTATCACAAGATCAGCTACATTTAGTATTATTTTTGATTTCATGAAGACTTCCTTATTGTAGTATCCATTCATAAAATTATAATTCCAAGACAGTTCAAAAGAGATGACAATAATAAAGGATCAGGAAATGATCTATGCAGTACAGTCACAGTGGTCATTTCTGTGTGTAGCATTTGCCTTCCGAAAAGATCTTAGAAAGAGTAGTTGGAATCACTTTGTTTCTAAATCCTGTGGTTGAACATATCCAATTTATTGATAATTCCCCTCCAAAGCATACATCAAGATTTCTGGTCACTGATACACTGGTAGCTTACATCAAAATAAATCCTACTGTTTAGAAGGTGGCATTCTGCAGTATCTTTTTACCATTGTCTTGGGAATTTGTGTTGAATTCAGCATTACTTGTAAAACACTGCAATTTATTTACTTCAAAATCCAGAGTAGGGGACAATGTGATACCCTCCAATACAACTTTAATAATTCCTGTTCAAACCTGTGAATAATTATTTTTGCCATCATGAAGGTGTTCCAGAATCTCCTGCACCATGAGGAGGTAAGAAAACTGAGCCTATGTGTAGTGTGTGATGTTTTTAGGGCAATACACTTCAGATCCACTGAGTCTCACGGCTTTCTGTAATAGTTTTTGGCCAGCACCGCAGAATTCTGTTGTCAGCTTTAAAGCAGAGATAATTTGACTTCCAGCTTCTGCCTTTAGCTCTGGAAATAGCATTTTATATGCTGCTTATCCACGTGAGGTGCTTTTGATCGTTTGAAGTTCATTATTAACTCTTTTGGAGCTGAGCTTTGAATGCATCCAGCTCAGCTGCTGGATCACTTTGATGTGAAAACTACAAGGCCCTGGATCCGAACAGCTCTCACTCCCAGAAATGAGAGGATTCATCTTTATCAATATTTGCCAAACTTGTTCCCTTGATATTGTGGTTTTGTACTGTGTGAATCGAGCTTTCTACAAATGGCAGGGTGCCTTGGGAATGGTGAGCCATCAGAAGCTGCTCCAGTGACCCCACAGCAACAAAAACATACCCACAAGAGGGGACTGCCCACATCCTGCTAATCTCTCTGGAAGGCAGGAACAGCTTCCAATTTATCTGAAGCAGATAATGTGTCAACCACCTTCACATCAGTTTTAACAAGAACCGGGCTGGGTGGCTCAGCCTGTAATCCCGCGCCTTTGGGAGGCTGAGGTGAGTGGATTACCTGAGCCCGCGGTTCGAGACCCGCCTGGGCAACTTGGTGAGACCTCATCTCTACAATAAATCAAACAATTAGCCAGGCGTAGTAGTGCACGCCTGTAGTTCCAGCTACTCGGAAGGCTGAGGCGGAAGGATCGCCGGAGCCCAGCAGGTCGAGACTGCGGTGGCTGGGAGCGGCCACTGCACTCCAGTCTGGGCGACAGAGTGAGACTCCA
>NW_007260438.1:432978-441343 GCF_000164805.1 Carlito syrichta | reverse complement strand
CAACCCCCCCCCCAAAAAAACAATTTCTCTGGATGAACATAGTCCCTCAAAGGGACCTTGCTGATGCAGAAGAGGTGAAACAAAAAACAGCAGAAGCACGAAAATGTGTCCAAACCGGAAAGTTCAAAAACGGTTTTGAGCTGTGGAAAAAGCATCTCCATAGGTGGATTGCATCAAGTGGAGAGTACTTTGGAGGTGACTAAAGTGTAAACATGTAAGAATAAATACACAATTTTTAAATAAATAACTTCCAGCTTTCTTTGGTCCCCCCTCCTATGTAACAAGGAATAAAGCCCAAGGATGAACATATTCAGCCCTGAGAGGCAGAGCTATATTGGCTGGCGACCGGAAGGCTCAAGAGCCATGAGGAGCAAATGTCAGGTGAAGGCAGATCCAGACAGGGTCAAGGTTTAGGGTGGGATGTGGTCTTTGTGTACTAAGGACACCGAGTAAAGGGACAGTTGCGGGCCCAGCAGTGTGACCTGCTGGACAGTCTTGCACCCACGGACCTCAGTTCTGTTTTTATCTTTAAATTTTTAATTTCTGATTTGTTATTTTTTTATATCTATTAGGTTTTGATGAATTATACTTAATATGTGTTGGAATATTGTGTTTTTTATGTTTCCTGGCCTTTTTAAAAAGTGTCTTTTTATAAATAGTTTTAATTTTCTTGTTTATGACTATATACGCTGGAATTTCCTGTGCCATCAAGAGCAAGCAATCTTTTTTTTTTTAAGACAGGGTCTCATTCTGTCATCCAGGTTGGAGGGCAGTGGCATGATCATAGCTCACTGCAGCCTCCAATTCCCAGGCTTAAGTGATCTTCTTGCCTCAGCCTCCCAAGTAGCTGTGACCACAGGTGCACATCACCACACCTGATTAATTTTCAAAGTATTTGTAGAACTAGGGTATTGCTATAATGCCCAGGTTGCTTTCAAACTCCTGGCCTGTAGCGATCCTCCCACTTTGGCCTCCCAAAGTGTTGAGATCACAGGAGTGAACCACTGCACCCAGCCAAGAGCAAGCCATTTTTCTTATATGGGTGGGTGAGTGGGGACAAGGAGACTCTCTTCTGTTGCATCAATAAAAGGCAGTTTCTTTAATAAATAGTACCTAGTTTGGGTGATGGAGGGGCAAAGGTTCTCTCTCTCTGGGTTCTTTGATACTGTCTGATTTCATCAGGGCCCTTATCTTCCGCAGTTCACACAAACTTTTAAGGGCTACCTTCCCTGTGGAAGCTTCCCCACTTTCCCCGAAATCTGACACCTTCCCAAGAGTGTTCCCTTCAGTCTCACAAGCTTTTAAAGCCCTTTCCTTTGTCTACCCGCAGTGACCAGTGCTTTGATGCCCAGGTCTCAAGCCACCTTTTGGTCACTCTTCTCAGGGGAGGTTAGGTGATTTTCTTTCCGGACGTGACCTTGCTGATGGACCTGCGTCCAGCACCGCTGCAACTCAGTCCTATGGCATTCGCTTCTGGACTCCGCAGTCCTAGCTGAGCCCTTGCTGTGGGCTCCAGGACACGCCTCGCTGATCTTTCACCTTTGATTTCCCACTTGTGTCCACATAAGAGAATTTTTGTAGCATTTTCTGCCCTCTAATTGTGCGGTAGGCATAAGGGCTAGGAGTGATTATATTTGCGTTCCTGGTTGCTCTGTATGGCTTTTTGAAAATTGTGTAAGAGAGATTAAATCTGAGGTGCTCCTATTATCCCAGGGACACTCAAAAGCCTCAATTAACTTTGAGAAGGAACATGACCATAATTTAGAAAAATCAGCTGTTAAGAATGTATGTTATCTAAGTCATTTTCCAGAGTCTTATATATCAATATTTTTTCTTTAAAAGTATTCAGAAGAAAATAGTCATACCTGCATGCGGGAATCAAAATAGACAGTTCTATGGTTGTTTTGAAGTGTCCTTTCTTTCACCCTCTGACTTAAAAATACCTTTTATTCAGATCTATTCTACAAAAATGCTGAAAAATCACCTGGTGATAGTTGGTTGTGAGACAGTATTTATCGAATTTGGGGATGGCTTGTTTGGAGAGTGTCTTAGAATTCATGGAGCTTTGTGAACTTCTGATTGTCCCTGCATAAATAAAAGAGACAGACACCATTCTATGGGCTGCTTTCTCCTGGTAGTCTAAGAGATGAAAATGGTACTACAAACCATAAAACTTTATGAGTTCATAGTTTACAATGTTTTGGAATGCATTTTTCGTTCCACTAACATGCCAGACTCCGTACTTTTTTTTCTTGAAAAGTACAATGTTAAAGCTGTTACAGTAACTAAGTGTTACATTTTGAATCCAATTCTATACCTAGTGTATGCAAAAGACTCACAAACATCAAGGGAATTTAATTTTGAAATTATGCAGAATCTTTTTCAAAGCCTATTGTTCATTTGAAAGAACATCTCTTGAGTCAAAGTTAGAAAGATGCAGCCAAGTGCATTTAGGTTCTGAAAATAACTTAATGTATTTTTAACCTGAACACTAATTTTAATATTTAAAATTGATTGTGCTCAGAGATTGTTCTCATAGAGCATAACTCTGCCAATCATTCTCAGTGCCCTTATCAGTAGTTTAAAACATTTAAAAATATTCAAGACAATATTGAGGTAAATCATATTGAATTTCCTTTTCTTTTTGATTTTAAAGATGTGGGGTACAATTCAAGGTTAGGTATACAAATGTTCATTATGCAGGTACCCTTGTTGATGAGATGTGCCCCTCCCTCCCCTGGCAGTTTCCCTTAATTGCTGATTTCACCCTCCCTCCCCTGGCAGTTTCCCCTTACTGCCAATCCCCATATTGCATTTCTATAAGTGTTCTATTATGATACTTTGTTCTCTAAAAAAATTAGCATTTCCATGTCCTAGAAGAAGTTGCATGATATACTCTAATAATCATCTAGCCTTTTAAGCCAATAGAAAATTATTATTGACTCATGAAAAATTATTGAGTCATATTTTGTGTATGGTGCTGCAAAAGACAGATAAATGCAACATATGCCTCACCTTAACCAACGTAGAGTCTTTTTTTAAAACTTTTAATTTATTTTGTTTTAAAGATGTGGGGTACAATTCAGGGTTAGGTATACAAATATTCATTACACAGGTACTCTTGTTGATGAGGTGTGTCCCCTTTCCCCAGGCAGATTCCCACTACTGCTCATCCTGCTTCCCTGCCTCCCCTCCCAGCAGTTTCCTGCTACTGCCAATCCTTTCTTATAGTATTATGATAATTGTTCCAATTTAGAGTCTCAAAGGAGATAATCAGGGACTTAAATAGTTGAACACATTATGAATCTTACCATAACAAAAAGAGAGGTAACATATTAAGGAATTAGAAAAGAGATACAGATCATCTCTGAAAGGGGGATTAGGAAAGAATTTAGGGAAAGATAAGCAGAGTAGATTAGTTATTTAGACTTATGTCCTGCCTTAATTTCTCTTCCAGTACTTACTAGTTAAATAAAAGTAATGATTAAACATTTATTAAATCCTTACAACTTAGTAGGCACCATGCTAAATGTTGTATCTGTGTTACCTTTCTAAGCCCTATTAACTCCAGAAGACTATTATGTAATTCCAATTTTTTTTTATTTTTTTGAGTTTGGGTCTTACTCTATCGCCTAGGCTGGAGTGCAGTGGCATAGTCACAGCTCACCACAGCCTTGACCTCCTAGGCTCAGGCAATCCTTCTACTTCAGTCTCCTGAGTAGCTGGCACTACTAGCACACCATGCCTGGCTAAGTTTTTAAATTTTTCTAGAGATAAGGTATCGCTATGTTGCCCAGGCTGGTCTCCAACTCCTGGCCTCAAGCAATCCTCCTTCCTCTGCCTCCCAAAGTGCTGGATTTATAGCCCATAATCCCAATTTTACAGATGAGAAAAACTGAAGGTTGAAGTTAAACAACATGTTTAAGTTCCCGCAGCAAGTAAGTGCCAAGATTTGAAGTCAGAAGCTGGGCTCTTGACTCTTATAAATTACTTCTTCCCTTTATAAATGCAAGCAAGTTGTCCTCTTTGAGCTCCAATGTCCTCTTTTTAAAAGTGGTGTTAAGAACACTCACCTCAATAATTTGCTAAAGATTGAGTGAAACAATGTTTGAAAAGTCTCTAGTCAGGTACATAGGGTAATTACCCCAAAATGGCGACAAAAGTTCAGGAAAGAAGGAAATTTGAGGTGGAGCATGAAGAAAGTGTGTAATGCAGGTGGGCAGAGAGGACAGTGAAAAAGACAGGAACACAAAGCAAAGAATAAAGAAGAAGCAGTATGCATCTGGAGCACAGTAATGACTCGGGACTGATAAACTGGTACCTTCCTAAGTAAGGTCTTGTATCAGTCAGGAAAATGTATCTTTCAAGTCTTCAAAAGCCAACTCAAGTGACTTATTTCAAAATCAAAATTAATGGGCTAAATGGTCCTGGAAAGGACCGACTGAATTTAGGTTTGGCTCGAGCTAGAACGCAACATCATTTACAATCTACTGTTTCAGCTCTGCTTTCTCTGTGTTCACTGTCTGCAAGCAGGCTCTCTTGACTGGCATAAAATGGCAGTAGGAGTTCTAAGCCAAATATTATCACAACTCCAAGTCCAGCAGAAAAGAGGATCTTTGTCCAGCATATGTAGCGAATGTCTTAAGGTTTCTTTTGATTTGATCAGCTTTTGTTTTCTGGTTTGCTTTCTTTAGTTTCCAACACAGTTAATGGGAGTGCCAGAGCAATGGGGTACTCAGAACCCACTTTAGTAATTAGAAGTGGAGTAAATCTGAGCGAACCAGGTACCTACAAGTAAGGATGGGAGGTCTCTCAAAAGAAAATCAGGTGCTCTTACTCGGCATGATGGGGAACAGATGCAAGATGCCATGATAGGTCTTGAGTACAAGGCTGATGGTTCACTGGGTGGTGGGGAATCACTGAAGATGATTTTACTTTAATTTTGTTTTTACTTTGTAAAACACAGGGATGATATAGCTGGAGGCTTTATGAAAATTGATCTGATAACAGTGTGAGGATGTGTTTAATGGAAGAAGTCTGGAGCTCTCAAATACTGGCTCTACCACTTGCTTATGACTTTGGGAAAATGGCTTAGTCTCTTTGTGCTTCAACTTTCTCAAACTTGACTCAGAGAAAATAGTAGCATCTATTTCATGTAGTGCTGAGATTAAATGATCATACATGGAACGTGCCTACCTAGGGGCAATGAATTTAGTAGCTGCTTAAATGTGTCAGTTGTTACAGTAAACAGTAGAAACCTTCAGAGAGAGGATGAACCACATTATCAACTACTAGAAAACATTGAAAAGATAAAAAGAGGTCATTCGGTAATTTAGAGACCACGCAATTTTTAACAAGACAATTTTGATAGGATTAAAATTATGATGATGCTAACTTAGCATGATCTGAAGAATATAAAATTTTTATTGATGCCCGTAAGTTGTGAGTTGATGACATCTATAGCGATAAAGCAAAAATTAAGTATAATGCACTGACTTGTGAATTCATATTCATCATAATAGCTTAAATAAATTAATTGCAATTTCAATTACAAGTAGCTATGAACAATTTATATATTAATTGTAATATAATATCTACTGATGTTATACAATTTGAGATTAATCAGGGTTAATAGAGTTTAATAATAAAATGAATGAAGCAACAATTCATAATGGAGTGTCTAAGCATGCAAGTTGGACAAAATGCAGATTTTAAGGTTGTAACCTAGAATTTATGAATTGGAAATCTGGGGGTAGAGTCTGAGAATCTGTTTAAAAGCACTGTCCAAATTCTTCTTATGAGCAATAGATCTTGGGAAGCATGACCCTGCGTTGTAAGATAGTGATTCACAGAACATTACTAAAAGAGAAATCTAATGAGTGAATGATTTCAAAACTGCTCCCTGGGAGGTATTTCTTCAATAAAAAGCCATCATTAAATACTGAAGACTCCAGCTCCAGGAGATCCTAGAAGAGCAAAATATTGACTCAGGTCTCTATCTTGGTACAGCGTGAGACTATTATTACTCAACAGATATGAAATATCCAAGTCCTACCATCACTATTAGTGACCACATTTTGAGCCTTTGCTAGGTGATTAAACACTTCATCTGCATTATATCACTGAATCATCTACACAGTCCCTGAAGAAGCAACGGTTTTTGGAAGTGCAAGCTGAGGAGTAGAGAGCTAAAATTGAGGAAGTTAACTTTTTTACCCAAGATCTCATAGCTAGCACAGGGGGAACCTGAGTGATCTCACTCTAGAGCCCAAGCTGTCTTGGATTCCGTTAAAAAAACATCAGTAGATGTCTACCAGAAGAGTAATAAAACTGCCAAGAAAATAAGTCACTAACAATGAGAGAACTTTGACATAAAAGGTGATTTTGCAACACATCTGAGAAAAACGAATCTTTGGGGGCTTTTTGTCTTCTGTCAAAAATACAAATAAAGCCATCCCCATTCTTGTGAGCTGATCATTTTAAGTTCTCAGATTGTTATTTTATGGCATAGGGAATGTTGGTAAATAACTTAAAATAGAAACTATTGCCATCAATAATTTCCACTTTAAAAAAATATTTACATTATTTTAATTAAGGGACAACTTACAGAGAATTAAATGCACAAATTATGACATTTGGCAAGTGTCATGCCTGGGTAACAATAGCCTAGATCAGGATTTAGAACCTTTCCATCAATCTAGAAAATTTCCTCAAACTCCTTCCCTTTAAGTCAATCAACAATCCTTCAGAAGCAACCACTATCCAGATTTCTGTCACCCTAGATTAGTTTTGTTTGTTTTTGAACTTCATCTATATAATCAATAAGTATTCCTTTCTGTCTGCCTTCTTTTGTGCAACATAATGTTCTCAAGATTGGCTCATTTTGTTGTGTGTTCAGAAGTTAATTCTTTGTGTGTGTGTATTATTTCACTATGTATACAGCACATATAAACAATCCAAAGTTATTCATTTTCCTCTGATTGACATTTGGTTTGTTGCCAGTTTTTGACTGTTATGAATATAATTGCTGTGGATATTTTATTTGAGTCTTTGATGGAAATATATTTTCATTTTACTTGGGTAAATGCCTAGGAGTTGAATCGCTGGATCTTATAGCAAGCGCATGTTTAGCTTTATAAGACACAACCAAATATATCTCTAAGTGGTTGTTCCATTTCACACTCCCACCAGCAGTTGGGAGAGGTTCAGTGGTGCCACTCCTCATCCGTGCAATTAATTGAGCCTTTTTAATTTCATTCATTCCAGCATGTATGCAGTATCTCGTGTGGTCTGAATTTATATTTCCCTGGTGACCAATGAATGATGTTGTACATCCTTTCATGCGATTATTGATCATTCATTAATCCTTGGTTGTTTGTTTGTTTTGAAGAAGAGTCTGCTAGAAACATGTCTATTTTTAGAATTTAATTTTATCTTATTAACTTGTAAGTGTTCTTTATATATTCTGGATAAAAAGATATATGTCGTTTTTTTCAGTATGTATTTGATATTTTAATTTATTATCAATCTTTTATTTTTTTGTTAATATCATGTGAAAAGTAGTTTTTAATTTAATAAAGTTGAATGTGTCCATTTTTTTTTCCTTTTATGGGTAATACTTTGTTTCTTGCCTAAAAATCCTTTGCTAGACAAAGTAATGAAAACTTTCTCTTATATATTCTTTTAGAAGTTTAGAAGTTTTAATATTTAGGCCCATAATGTGAATTAATTTTTGTATGTGGTGTGAAGAAAAACGGTATCACTTATTTTTTCCTAAATTGACAGCCAGTTGTTTCAGCACTATGTATTAAAAGACTGTCCTTTTTCCACTGAATTAAGTTGTTGAGTTTACATCATAATCAATTCACTCAATGTATGTGGGTCTATTTCTGGAATCCCTATTCTAGTCTAAATTATTATTTCTAAATTATAACATATTAGTTTAAAACGTGTTTTTAGATTTCTAAATATTTGAAGGCTTATTCTAGATGTCTTATTGTTATGAATTTATAATTTAAATCTATACATTGTAGGGACTGAGAGAGACCATACTTAAGATTTCAATTCTTTTTTTTTTTTTCTTTAAATTTTTATTTTGAAATTGTAGGGTAAAATTCAGGGCTAGGCATACAAACATTCACCATACAGGCACCCTCATTGATGAGGTGCACCCCTCCCCTCCCCAGGTAGATATCGACTACTGTCAATCCCAGCTACCCGCCCCCACACCCCCCTCCCTGCAGTTTCCCACTACTTTCAATTCCTTTCCTACAGTAATACCGTAGTTGTTCAAGGTCCACTTATGAGTGAGAACAAGATTTCAGTTCTTAAAAACGTAGGGAAGCTGGGCTTGGTGGCTCAGCCT
>NW_007260438.1:402006-432831 GCF_000164805.1 Carlito syrichta | reverse complement strand
ATCGCCGGAGCCCAGCGGGTCGAGGCTGCCGTGGCCGGGAGCGGCCACTGCACTCCAGTCTGGGCAACAGAGTGAGACTCCAACTCAAAAAACAAACAAACAAACAAAAAACGTAGGGAGACTCATTTTATGGCACACTATAGACAGTGTACACTTCAAATAAATGGTTATTTTGCAGTTGTTTGGTGTAGTTTTGTAAATGTTAATAAGATCAAATTGGTTGATATTCTTGCTCAGATTGTCTATATCTTGAATGACTTTTGGTCTTTTGACTTTCTTTGATCGGTTATGTGAGTAAGGAGGAGGGTGGCCAAAACATTTCAACTATATTTGTGACTTTGTCTCTTTCCTTCTTAAGTTTTTGCTTCATAAAACTCTTTTATTAGGTGTATGTATATTTAGGGTTGCTATGTCTTTCTGAAGAAATGCATTTTCTGTCATCATGAATTGTCTCTCTGTATCTCTGAAAATACTTTTTGTTTGAAGTCTACATTGATATAATCACACCAGATTTCTTAAGCCCACAATTTGTTTGGTATATCTTTTCCCATTCTTTTGTTTTGAATCTATTTGCTTTTTAAAATTTAATGTATGTCTCTTGTAGACAGTGTATAGTGACACAATGGGTGAATTTGTTTTATTTGCATTTAATTTGTTTTTAAAAAGCATTTATTTATATTTATTTGAATAGCATAAATTTTTGTTGTATTTGCATTTAATGTATTTATGGAGATGGTTGAGTTTAAGCCTAGCAACTATTTCCTCCCCTCCCCATGTTCCTAATGTTTTTTGCTTCTTTCTTATTCCTCCTGAAGACTTTTTGGCCAATTGACTTTATTTCTTTATTTCAGTGTCCCATTTAATTTCCTTCGTCAGCTTTTGAGCTATGCAAGTCTAACAGTGTGCATCCTCGCCTTAGCAAAATCCATTCAGAGTCTATTTTACCACTTGACACTTGATACCTGACCTGCTTCCTATTTACTCTTTATCATCTGAATCTCCCCAGTTCCAACCTCTCTCATTTCCACCTCCCACTTTGCAAACCTAACAACCTCACAATAGTATAATTGCATTATCCCTCACTCATTCGTTGTGATATCATTGCCATCTATTTTATTTCTACATACTTAATAACTCCCAAACTACAACATTTACCATTTTTTACTTTAAAGAATAAGCTGTCTTTCAAGAAAATTACCGAGGAAAAACAGTAATTTTTTATATTACCGATTTATTTTCCATTGCCAATGCTCTTTTCTCTTTCTGTCGAGTTTTCATCTGGAATCATTTCCCTTCAGCCTAAAGATCATCCTTAAATATTTATTGGAGCTCAGGAATGCTGTCAAGAAATTCTCCTTGCTTTTGTTTTTCTGAAATATTATTTCACTTTTTTTTCTTAAAGGATATATTGGTGGGTGTATAATTCTGGACTGACAGCTTCTTCTCTTTCAACCCTAAACAATATCTTTCTGTTGGAAGCTCAACCACCATACTTATGTTCCCTCATATGTATTGTGTCTTTCTAGATTGGTGGAATTTCTTCCCTGTGAGTCCTTTCTCCCTGGTGCTCTGCCCTGCAAATCTTAGTGATTTCAGCAATCCCAAACCCTTCCTCTGTTTCTTTTGACCTGTGAGACCACTCCTCTCTGTTGGGCTCCATTTCCATGCATCATGAATTGGAAAAAAATCCTCCAGGAAGAAAGGGGGAATAAGTACAGAGCCCACATTGTCGGTTTCCCTTCTTTCAATGATTATAGTCTGTACTATTCACTGTCTAATGCCTGAAAACCGTTGTTTCACACATTTTTTCCTTCGTTTTACCTTTGTGTATAGGAGGAAAAGGAAGCTGTATACAAAGTCTCCATCACAACCAATTGCATATTCTTAAAGTCACTTTTCTGGGGCATGCCTCCAAACCCATTTCTAAATAAACTCCTTTTCTATATTTAATAGTTCAATTTCCAGGAAAGTGCTTTGGACTCAGATAAACAAAACAAAACAAAACAAACAAAATATATATATAGTCTTCTTCATACTTCTGGAAAGCAACTCCATCTAGAAGCTCTTCTAATTTCAAAAATTATTGCAAAGATCTTTGTTATTAAGCCCCAAGTAACCTCAGATATGTGACAAGTAACAGCATCTGTTAGGCAGTGTTAATGTGGTGTGCTATGACATAGAGACTTTTGTTTTCCAGGAAATCTTTTAGGTTAAAAATTTGTAAGTAGTTGGGTCTGTCTTATTTCCATGGTCCTCCATAGATCAAGTGACTTCTAGTTTTAGCAAGTGGGTTGATAGAAGAGTCATCTTAAGAGTGAATACAAATCTTCTATTTTTTTTTTTTTTTAAGAAATACATCTGAGCCGGGCTCGGTGGCTCAACCTGTAATCCCGTGCCTTTGGGAGGCTGAGGTGAGTGGATTGCCTGAGCCCGTGGGTTCGAGACCCGCCTGGGCAGCGAGACCTCATCTCTACAATAAATAAAAAAGTCAGCCGGGCGTGGTAGCGCATGCCTGTAATTCTGGCTCCTCAGAAGGCTGAGGCGGAAGGATCACCAGAGCCCAGCAGGTCGAGGCTGCGGTGGCCAGGAGCAGCCACTGCACTCCAGTCTGGGCAACAGAGTGAGACTCCAACTCAAAAAAAAAAAATACATCTTTATTATTTGGTAATGGAGAAGAAATCTTCACAGCATAGTACGAATGGTCTGTGGTAAGAGAAAAGAGGTTGAGAATGCATGACAGAGGAGTGAGAAAGAAGGAGGCTGGGAGAGTGAGCAAAGCATCATGGAAGAAGTCTGGAGCCCGAGCAGTTGAGAGAACTGATGAGAAGCTCCCAGCCATGGGAAATCCTGCCAAACAAATTTTAAGAGCAGAGACGGCTAATATTTGATTTTCTGATTGTAGCGTAGTTTTCGTAGCTTGACTTTCCCCAGATCCAGACCTTGAGATAAGAATGTGAAAGCAAGTAGTTCATTTGGATGGTAAAAGAAATGCCAATAGGCAGACATGAAGACCCTTATCTTCTACCATTGGGTATATACTGGCATCTTGAAAAACAGTGTGTCTATCCTGGGAGTTGCCATCTCTGCTGATGTGTTAGCTGTGCTTCAGACATTCTCTTAGGTTGGCAGCTTCTTGGTTATGCCATATAGGGGATCCCGTAACTGTGGGTTCATTGATGCCCTATTTCTCAGATAAAAACTCTGAGGTAGTCATTGAATAGAAATAAAGAAATAATGAGAGAAATATTAGTGAATAAAGAAATTTATTAGAGAAATGCCCTTATTAAGTTCAGCATCTGTGGCGGAACAAGTAGGATTAGGAAAGTGGAGAAGATGAATGGAAGTCCCTGGCCCATTCTTCAAGGAATTCTAGACTGGAGGCAATTCAGAGATGATCCACATGCACCAACCATTGAATGCAGGCTGCCTCTAGAGAAGAGGAGTGACCTTGGGCAGTTTGTGAAGGTCGAGGGTAGTGCTCGGTGAGGAACTCAGATGAAAGCTGTCAGCTGTGAACACTCAGCAGCTGAATCAACGAATGCCTCAGCCCTAAACGGGGGTTGATGGAACACTCAGTTGCAGACTTCTGCTATCTTTCTGAAAAGGGAAGGATGACTTCAAGGACAGATCCAGGGGCCCAGAGGGAGAATCTGGAGCTATAGAGAGTGGCATCTCCAGTCTCAGGCCTTGAAACCTGAAGGATTTGCCCAGCTGGATTTCAGAATTGCTCAGGATGGGTGGCTCTTATCTTCCTTCCATTTTCTCCTTTTTGGAATAGAAATGGCTATGACTGTTATCGCATGCCTATTCCACTATTATATTTTGGGAGCAGATAACTTATCTCACTTCACAGGTCCACAGATGGAGAGAAATTTTGCCCCAGAATGGGGCCATTCAGGAGTAATTCTGCTATCTCACAATTGAACCCTGGGTCTGACTTTTTGCATAGTTTGTTCTCTCTCCAGCTACAGGAGACACCATCTCTACAAGTCTCTGTAGAGACTTCTAGCCTTCACACTGTACCATAAATTGGCAGGTGCTGATCTGTGTAATGCCCTTTGTTTAAAAGATGGAAAATATTGTTTCCCAAAAGGCTATTTTCATAGATAGGTAGGTAGGTAGATCAACAGATAGATAACTTGATATTGGTGCTGGGCGCAGTGGCTCATGCCTGTAATCCCATCACTTTGGAAGGCTCAGGCAGGAGAATTGGTTGAGCCCAGGAATTTGAGACCAACCTGGAAAATATAGCAAGACCTTGTCTCTACAAAAAAATAAAAAAATTAGTCAGGTATGGTGGCATATGCTTGTAGTCCCAGCTACTTGGGAGGCTGAGGTAGAAGGATTGCCTGAGTCTAGGAGGTCAAGGTTGCGGTGAGCTGTGATTGTGTGACTCTCCAGCCTGGGCAACAGAGTGAGATACCCAACTTAAAAAAAAAAAAAAAAAAAAGGAAGATACTGGGCACATTTTTCTGGATGTTCTGGGTGAGAGACTAATGCTAAGTAAAATATCTCCAAATGATGGTAAATGATCTTGTATCAAAGCCACCACAGAGAAGGCTATAATAAAGAAAAACATCTTGCTTTTAACTTAAAAGCTGATTTGCACCTGTGATCTGCATTTTTACAGAGTTCTCAAAATACCATTTACTACCTTTATTTGTGAGAGTAGATTGTAACAATGAATTGTTAAACTCTAAACTCAACAGAGAATCCAGATTGCCCTAAACTAAATGTATGATGTAGAACATTCTTTACTGAGAAAAATATCTCTGTGATGACTGGCAAATAAACTCTAGTAAGCCATTTGGCAATAGCCATTATTTTATTTTTATTTTTTTTGAGTTGGAGTCTCACTCTGTCGCCCAGACTGGAGTGCAGTGGCCGCTCCCGGCCACCGCAGCCTCGACTTGCTGGGCTCCGGTGATCCTTTCACCTCAGCCTTCCAAGTAGCCGGAATTACAGGCATGCGCTACCACGCCCGGCTGATTTTTTTATTTATTGTAGAGATGAGGTCTCGCTGCCCAGGCGGGTCTCGAACCCATGGGCTCAGGCAATCCACTCACCTCAGCCTCCCAAAGGCGCGGGATTACAGGCTGAGCCACCGAGCCCAGCTGGCAATAGCCATTATTAAGACAAAAGAAAGAAAATACAGGAGCAGAGCAAGTCTATTATTTTATAGCATAATTGGTCTAATCCAAAGGAACAAGCCAGTCATTTGCTAAAATGACTCCAAAGAACAGCATCGCTGGATGATATTCCAAGTTGTTCCAATAGGTCTTTTAAACCAATAACCCCTTGGAAACTTGGATCAAATAAATGGGAGTAAATAATGATAAGAAAGAAAGAATCAGATCAAACAGAAACATCAAAAGCAATGAGGTTAGTTGCAGCGAGACTCACTTGGACATGCTTGCCTCATGGGTTTCAAGGGTACAGACAGTTCAACTTCTTTGCACGATAGCAACCAACGACCACTGGACATGGGCAAAAAACTGTTTATTTTGCAGGCACCTGGGGCCACAACAGGGCTTACAGTTCAAATGGGCCCACTTCGAAGATACATTGCATCCCTGCAAGGGAGGTTAGCAGAGGGAAGCTGGGTACAAAAGTCCACACTTTTGCTTCTGGATCCCCACATGGACTGATGTGCTCTTATTTTTTATGCTCACATATTCCAGTCCTGAACTAAGAAAATGCCTTCAACAAACAAACCAGCTCTAATAGATTTCTAGTTCCTTGACAGAGTATCCAGCAACACCATTTCCTTGCTGGGAGTACAGAAGGAGAAGAGGAGAGGGAGAATGAGAGGAAGGGGGAAAAGGAGAGAGGAGAGAAAGAGAGAGGGGGAGAGAGAGAGAGAGAGAGAGAGAGAGAGAGAGAGAGAGAGAGAAGAGAGAGAGAAGGAGGAGGAGGAGGAGGAGGAGGAGGAGGGAGAAAGAGAGAGGGAATGTTGAAAGGGGAGAGGGAGAGAAGCATCATTTTTTAAAGAGGAAAAGTAGGTAGCCGTGCCCATCCTGGTACTAAATTAACCTTGACTTGAAAGAAAATGTTTTAACTGAAGGAATAGCATGCTATTTCTTTTAAAAGTTAGTTTTACATTTAATTAATAAATCAAGTTTGTGTTTTATCTGGTGCTTACTATATGCCTTGGAATGTACTTGACTCTTGGGAGCAGAAGAGGGATAGATGCATGATTCCTGCAGCAGGAAGAGTGTCACTTCGCACATCAGATAGTCAGAAACCAAACAGGATGCTCATGTGTGAGGCACTGACCAAAGGGCTTCCATGGAGTTGGGGCATTCAGTTTGGGCTGAGCCGACAGGGAAGCTTCCGGGGAAAAACAGTGACTTGTGTTAGACTTCAAAGGTCGTTTCAAGATGATGCTGAAAATATGTAGAGTAACAGGAAGACCAATAACATTTCCCCATGTGTACCGCTTCTCAGTTCCAGGTCTCTGCTCCTGGCATCCTTTCCCATCCAGGGTATTGCTTCTGCCCAGGAGATCAGTTATTGCCTACATCTGGCTCAAGACACATTTCTCCAGGAAGTTTGGCTTGGTTCTTCTTTCACACCCCACCACTTTCAGTAATTCCATCAGAGTATGCTACTTTTCATTTCAACTCCTCTTCGGTCACTGGCTCGGGCATGCTCTTTTGCTGAATTTAAATTATGAACAGACCAGGCTCGGTGGCTCAGCCTGTAATCCTAGCACTTTAGTAGGCCCAGGCGAGAGGATTGCCTGAGCTTGCAGGTTCGAGACTAGCCCAGGCTACTTGGCGAGACCTTGTCTCTACAATAAAATAAAAAATAGCTGGGTGTGGTAGCGTGTGTCTGTAGTTCCAGCTACTCGGAAAGTTGAGGCGGAAGGATCGCTGGAGCCCAGAAAGTCGATGCTGGGGTGGCTGTGAGTGTGCGTGCCACTGCACCCCAGCCTGGGTGAAGGAGACTCCAAATTAAAAAAAAAAAAAATTACAAGCAAGCACGCAATGTAGCATCTTGCTCATTCGACATTGTTTGTCGTTGTTCATTTTCTTTTACTCTTTGACCACCCAGAACAAGTGTTCTCACCTGGCTGGTCTCTTGTTTTATGTGAATTTATTTTCCTGAACTTAGAGAATGGAGTTTTGGGAGCTCGTCTAACTTCTCAGAGATTTCTCCCTGTCTTACCTTTTATTTTTCTAGCTGAGGACTTGCCCTCTGGGTTTTTCTTGCTCGGTGCCTTTCTCCCATTGTGGCCTGGACTTTCAGTTTCCTCTTCTCTGATGTTTCTCACCTGCTCAGTATTTTAAACTCTGCTTCTTCTGAAGTCTAATTTGTATATAATACATCACACTCCAGCCTGGGCGATGGAGTGAGACTCCAACTCAAAAATTAAATAAAAACTAAAATAAATCGCAAAATTTGGTGAGTTTTGACATATGTGTGTAGTATTATAACTGTCATCTCAACTGTCATAATCTAGAATATTCTACTACTCCCCCTAGTTCCCTCATGTCCCTTTGAAGTCAATCTCTTCTTCACCCTTCCTCCTGCCTAGTAACGTCTGATCTGATTTCCTTTTTTTTTTGAATCAGAATCTCACTCTGTCATCCAGGCTGGGGTGCAGTGGCACGATCATTACTCACCATAGCCTAGATCTCCTGGGCTCAGGCAGTCCACCCACCTTAAACCTCTTGAGTAGCTGAGGCTACAAGTATGCACCACCATGCTCATATAATTTTTTCTTTTTTTCTCTTTTTTTGTAGAGACAAGGTCTCACTATGCTATCTAGGCTGGTGATCTGATTTCTATCACCACAATTTGTCTTTTCTACAATTTTATGCAAATAGAATTATACAGAGTGTCATCAATCTGATGTTAAAACTTATGCTCTTTACCTAAACTGATGGCCTCTCTTTTAAAAATAGAAAATGACCCAAACAAATGGAAAAATATTCCATGCTCATGGATAGGAAGAATCAACATCATTAAAATGTCCATCCTACCAAAGGCAATCTACAGATTCAATGCAATATTCATTAAATTACCAACATCATTCTTCTCAGACCTGGAAATGACAATACAGAAACTCATATGGAAGCATAAATGACCACGAATAGCCAAAAAAATCCATAGCAAGAGAAAAAAAGCAGGAGGCATCACACTTCCAGACTTTAAACTTTACTATAATGCTACAGTAATCAAAACAGACTGGTGTTGATACAAGAAGAGGCATATAGACCAAGGGAACAGGACAGAGATTCCAGAAGCAAAGCCTCAATTTCTCAACCAACTCATCTTTGACAAAATCTCCAACAACAACCACTGGGGAGAGGAGAACCTATTTAGTAAATGGTGCTGGGAAAACTGACTGATCACATGCAGAACATTGAAACAGGACCCCTACCTATCACCATACACAAAAATTAACTCTAAATGGATCAAAGACCTAAACGTAAAACCTCAAACTATAAGAATCTTAGAAAACACAGGAGATACCCTTATGGAAATTGGAACTGGCAACCAATTCCTGATCAGAGGGCCCTAAGTGCCCATACCATAAGAAATAAGATAGACAAGTGGGACCTCATCAAACTGATGAGCTTCTGCAAAGCCAAAGAAACCATCAAGAGAGCAGGGAGACAGCTCACAGAATGGGAAAAAATATTTGCCAACTGTATATATTTGACAAAGGCCTAACATCTAGGATCTACAATGAAAGCAAACATGCTGAAAGGGGAAAAAACAAAAACAAACAAACAGCAAAAAAAGTGGACAAAAGACATGAATAGGCATTTCTCAAAAGAAGATATATGGGCAGCCAACAGACACATGAGAAAGTTCTCAGCCCCACTGATCATCAGAGAAATGCAAATGAAAACCACACTGAGATACCACCTAACCCCAGTAATAATGGCCATCAACAATAAAACAAACAACAACAGATGCTGGCAAGGATGTGGAAAAAAAGGAACACTTCTACACTGCTGGTGGGAATGCAAACTAGTGCAATCTCTTTGGAAGACAGTGTGATGATTTCTGAAAGAACTAGAATTTGAACTTCCATGTGACACAGCAATTCCCCTATTGGGAATATACCTGTAGGAACTCAGATCATTCTACAAAAAAGATACCTGCACACATATGTTTGTTGCAACTCCCTTCATAATAGCAAAAACATGGAACCAACCATGCTGCCCATTGAAACTGGACTGGAAAAAAAATGCAGTACATATACACAATTGAATATTACGCAGCCATAAAGAAGGACAAACATACGAACTTTGCAGCAACTTGGATGGATTTAGAGTCGATCATACTCAGTGATCTCTCACAGAAACAAAGAACAGAGCACCATATGTTCTCACTCCTAAGCAGACCTTGAACAATTATCATAAAACTATAAGAAAGGGATTGGCAGTAGGGGAGAGGGGGTGAGATAAGCAGTTGAGGGAAACTGCCAGGGATGGAGGGGCACACCTCATCAACAAGGCTAGCTGCATAATCAACGTTTGTATACCTAATCCTGAATTGTATCCCACATATTTAAAATAAAAAATAAATAAATAAAAATAGAAAATGGGAAAGCAATTGAAGCAAGTTGAAACTGAACTCATGCCCAGGGCTGTCTCTTAGCTCCCAAGGAACCCATCTGGCTCCATTCAGATCCTACAGTCCCGTTAGCAATGACTCAATGCATCAAAAAAATTTGAGCAACTTTCTATTAATTATGAACATATGAAAGAGACCCTGGGGATCCACAAACAAGTGAAATAGATGTTCTCCCTCCTAGAGCTTCCTGCTAGTAGGAGAGACAAGACACAGGCAGATGACACTCTCAGGCAGGAGGGGGTTCTGGGCACAACATTCTTGGAGTTCAGAGGAGGAGGAGAGCCTTTGCAACTTGGGAATGAGAAAAAAATTTTTTAAATAAAAAAGGTATCTTTGATTTTGGTCTTGAAAAATGAGTAAGATTTTAAAAGGAGGGGATGGTGAGGCAATATTTTAGGTGGACAATAGCATGAGTATGCAACATAGAATAATGTTCTCCCAAAGATACCCACATCCGAGTCCCTGAAGCCCATGAAGAGCTTACCTCACATGGCAAAATGTTCTTTTTACATGTGAGCTAAGGGTTTTATAACAGAGAGGTTAACCTAGATCACCTGGGTGGGCCCAATGAAATCACAAGGGTGCTCATAAGAATTATGCAGGAGGGTCAGAGTCACAGAAGGAGATGTGAGGACAGAGGGGCAGATAGGAGACAGGTCGACTTGCGGTTGCTGTGCAGATGGCCTCGATGGGGGAGGAAGAGGCCACTAGCCTAGGAAAGCAGGCAGCCTCCAGAAGTGGAAAAGGCAAGGAAAGGATTCGCCCCTCGACCTCCAGAGTAAGGCAGACCTGCTAATACATTGATTTGGTCCAGAGAATTCATTGCTGACTCTGGCCTCCAGGACTATAAGAGAATAAACGTGTGCTTCCAGTACTATGTTGAGTAGGAGGGGTAAGAGTGAGCATTCTGGTCTTGTTTCAGTTCATTTAGTTTGTTGGGGGAAGGCTTCCAGCTTCTGTCCATTACGTAGGATGTTCACTGCAGGTTTGTCATAGATGGCTCTTATTGTTTTGAGGAATGTTCCAGAGCAATCTAGCAGGGGCATTCAAAAAGGAAAAGAAGAAGCGAAGTTATCCTTCTTCTATACACAGAAAACTCTAGAGAGTCTGTCAAAAACCTCCTCGCACTGATAAACGACTTTAGTAAAGTTTCGGGATACAAAAACCAATGCACCAAAGACAGTTGCATTTCAATACACCATCAACAAGCAAACTGAGAACAAAATAAAAAACACAATTCCTCTCACAATAACTGCAAAAAAAGAAAATACCTTGGCAGCCACCTAACCAAAGAAGTAAAAGACTTTTTCTACGAGAACTACAGCATACTGCTGAAAGAAATCAAAGATGGTACAAATGGAAAAACATCCCATGCTCATGAGTTGGAAAAGTCAATATCATCAGCTGGGCACAGTGGCTCAAGCTTGTAATCTCAAATCTCAGCACTATCAGAGGTTGAGGAGAGTGGATTGCCTGAGCCTGCATGTTTGAGACCAGCCCAGGCAATATGGTAAGACCTTGTCTCTACAATAAATCCAAAATTAGCTGGGCATGGCAGTGCACGCCTGTAGTTCTGGCTACTTGGAAGGTTGAGGCAGAAGGATTGCCTGAGCCCAGCAGGGTGATGCTGGGGTGGCCGTGAGCATGCCACTGCACTCCAGCTTGAGTGATGGAGTGAGACTCCAACTAAAAAAAAAACCAAAAAAAAATACCATCAAGATGTTTATCCTACCTAAGGCAATCTACAGAGTCCATGCAATATCCACAAAATTGCCAATATTATCTTTCACAGACCTAGAAAAGATAAATACATAATTCATATGGAGGCAAAAAAGAGCCTGAATAGCTAAAGGAGCCCTCAGCAAAAGGAACAAAGCTGGAGGCATCACATTTCTAGACTTTAAACTTTATTACAAGGCTATAGTAACCTAGACAGCATGGTGTTTATACAGGAATAGATACATAGACCAATGGAACAGGATAGAGAATCCAGAAATAATCCATGGTCCTTCAACCAACTTATCTTCAACAAAGGCATCAAAAACAAACATTGGGGAAAGGAAACCATATTTAGCAAACAGTGCTGGGAAAACTGGCTAGCCCACATGAGGAAGGATGACACTTGATCCTTACCTGTCACCATATACAAAAATCAAAATAGACCAAGGACTTAAATGTAAAACCTCAAACTAAAAGAATCCTAGAAGAAGAAAACTTAGGAAACACCCTCCTGGACATTGGAGTAGGCTTGAATTCATGGTCAAGTTCTCAAAAGTAAATGCAACAAAAGCTAAGATTGACAGGTGAGATTTTATCTAACTGAAAGTTTTGGCATGGCAAAAGAAACTCCCAAGAGAGTAAAGAGACAACCCACAGAATGAGAAAAAAATATTTGTAAGCTATACATATTACAAAGGCCTAACATCCAGGATCTACAAGAAACTCAAACAAAGTGAAAGGAAAAAAACAAAACAACCCCATTAAAAAATGGGCAAAGGACATGAACAGACACTTCTCAAAGGAAGACATTAAAACAGCCAACAAACATATGATAAAAATGCTCAGTCTCACTAATCATCAGAGAAATGCAAATCAAAACAACAATGAGATAACACCTAACACCTGTAAGGATGGTTATCATAAAAAAAGTCAAAAAACACCGGTTCTGGCATGGCTGTGGCTAAAAGGGGATGCTTCTACACTGTTGGTAGGAACAAAAGCTAGTTCGAACTTTATGGAAAGCAGTGAGGGTGATTTCTCAAAGAACTAAACATTGAGCTACCATAAAATCCAGCAATCTCTCTTCTGGGAATACACTAAGAGGAACGTAAATTGCTCTTCCAAAAAGACACCTGCACCCAGATGTTCATTGCAGCACTGTTTGCAATAGTAAAAACCTGAAACCAATCCAGATGCCCATCAAAAGTGGACTGGATAAAAAAATGTGGTACATATACACAATGGAACATTATAGAGTCATGAAAAAGGACAAAACCATGGACTTCACAGCAACATGGATGCTGCTAGAGACCATACGCTAAGTGAACAATCACAGAAACAAAGAACTGAGTACCGCATGCTCTCACTCTGTTACTTCTGTGATTGCTTGTGATCTTATGAAGTATATGGTCTTTCTTTTGTTTCTTTTTTCTTCTGTGCACATCACCTTTTTAAGTATCTCTTGTAGAGCTGGTCTGGAAGAAACATATTCTCTTAGGAATTGGATGTCTGGGAAGAATTTTAATTCTCCATTGCTAATGAAGCTTAGCTTGACTGGGTAGGACATTCTTGGCTGAAATTGTTTATCTTTGAGAACATTAAAGATTGAGGTCCAACCCCTTCTGGCCTTTAGTGTTTCTGCAGATAACTCTGAAGTGATTCTGATTGGTCTTCCCTGGTAGGTAGTCTGACATTTTACTGCCTTTAGGATTTTTTCTTTTATGCCTACTTTGTGTAGGTGAATTACTATGTGTCTAGGGGTTGGTCTTCTCATAAGATGTCTTGCAGGGGTTCTCTGAAACTCTTGTGCTTGTATAGTTGTGTCTCTGGCTGGATGAGGAATGTTTTCTTGAATGGCCTCATGGAATGTTTGTTCCTGGGTGTTTTCTGTTTCTCTTTCTACTGCATGTTCTTACTCGTAAGTGGGCCCTGATCACTGGCCACATGAGAGATTGGCAGACACTGGACACTGCTAGGGGAGGGAGAGAGGGAGGGGGAGTGGGGCATGTGGCAACACACTGGGTACCAGGTCCACTATTGGGAGAGGGAGCTCACTAGAAGCCCAAACTTCACCTGAAAGCAACTTACTTATGTGGTACCCCACAACTTTACAATTGAAAAAAAGATAATAAACTTATGGTTTCAGGACCCTAAGTGGTAATTTGTCACACCAGCAACAGGGAATTAATACAATGAGCAAATACCGTTTTTCAGGAACTAGTGAGTACCACAGCTTGGAGGTAGTTCAATATATTTGCAGGGGAGAAGTGAGAATTAAGGCTGAATCTGTAGGCTGGAAAATATAGTGTGGAATTTTTTTGTTGAGAACACATCTTGGCATTTTGTAAACACTCACTAAATACCTTTGTTTCATATTTCCATGGCTTGAATTGTGCACCTCCCCTCAGGTTCGTATGTTGAAGCATTAACCCCCAGGACCCCAGAACGTGACCTCACTTGGAAATAGGGTTATTGCAGATATGAGCTAAGGTGAGGTCACACTGTAATAGGGGACCCCTCATTCAACAGGACTGTGAAAATGGGGAAATTTGGCCACAGACATGCATACAGGGAGAATATCACATGGAGATAAAGGCAGAGATCGAGGTGATGCTCTTACAAGCCAAGGAGCATTGAATGCCAGCAATCCACCAAGAGCTAGGGACAGTAGGGGACAGAGACTCTCTCGCAACCCCCAGAAGGAGCCAAATCTGCCCACACCTCAATCTGATCTCAGACTTTCAGCCTTCAGAACTGTGAGAGAATGCACTTTTCTTATTGAAGCCACTCAGTAAGTAGTGCTTTGTTATAACAGCCCTAGCAAACCAGTATACCAGGAAGATCCAATAAAACCAGAATTACCTTTTGGAGGGCAGGCTCCTTGGAGTCCAGGCTTCCCCCACTAGGTAAGTGTTATAGGAATCCGTTGGCATCTGTGTACCAGCTTGCATGGCTATGAGAGGCTGTGCTGCAGAAGAAACGTCCCAAGTAGTGGCAAACAGGTGACTGGTTCTTCTTCTCTGACAATGCATCATCCCACACCACACTGAGTTTCAGCAGTTTTTAACCAAAAATGGCATGACCCCCCCCATGCCTCATGCTCCCTATTCACTAGATCTCTCCCTGAGATAATTTTTTTTTTTCTCCCTGGATGAAAAATGTCCTCAAAGAGAAACGGTTTGCCAATGTGGAAGAGGTGAAACAAAACGGCAGAAGCACTAAAAGACATCAAATGAATGAGTTCAAAAACTGTTTTGAGCAGTGGACAAAGCATCTCAATAGGTGCATTGCATCAAACAGAGAGTTCTTTGCAGGCGACTGTAGCTTAAACATATAAGAATAAATGTACAGTTTTGCATAAATAAATTCCACTTTTGGGTCCCCCCCCCATATGTGTACTTAGGAAAAATAAGGAGACATGGAAGGGGTGAAAACTGTGACATTATATTATTTAGACAGTGGTGTGTGGGGTGGTCAGGAGAGTGAGAGGAGCAGAGACAGCTGGAAGAAAAGTCACAAGGGACAGCAACAGAGGGGGGACCTGGGAGTTGGCATGGCAGTATGTTGGGGTGGTGAAAATCTCAAACCTAGAGTCACGGCATGTAATCCTGAAGGGCGCAACAGGATGGACTCTTTGGAATCACGTCCGTCCCGGAGGACCCGTCTGTGTTAGCAGTTCCCCAAGTGTATATTGCATGTATCACTAGCCCCACAAACGCCTCTGAAAGAAAAATACTTTTTTCAGTCAAATAAATGATGAAAAAAATCTAAATAAATCAATTCCACTTCGCATAATCCAGCACTTTTCAAACTCATGGGAACAGGTTGCCCTTTTTTCATAGAACTCATGTTCACGTTCATGTTCATGGCACATTTCTTGGCACTTTTGGCACTAGGTACATTCTCCAGACTTATGCTGTCCAGGACAGTATTCAGTAGACACATGTGGCCACTGAACTTTTGAAAGGTGGCTGAGGTATGTGTGGGTGTCAAGTATGCACTAGAGTTCAAAGCCTTGGTGTGAAAAAAGAATGTAAATGATCTCAATAATGCTTATAGCTATTACGATATCAAAATCACAATGCACTGGGTATAGTAGGTTAAATACAACATGTCATTTGAATTAATTTCATCTATTTCTTCTAAATTTTAAAATATGACTGCTAGAGATTTAATCTTAGATGTGGCCAAAGTTCTCTCTATTGGACAGCACCTCTTCTCTAGTCTACTTTATTTGCTTGGTATTTTCTCAGATTTCTAGGGGTTTTTTTTTGAGTCAAAGTCTCACTCTGTCACCCAGGCTAGAGTTCATGGCCACTGCAGCCTCCACCTGCTGGGCTTAGGTGGTCCTTCCGTCTCAGCCTCCAAGCAGCTGGAACTACAGGTGCGTGCCACCAAGTCCAGCGCATTTTTGGATTTATTGTAGCGATGAGGTCTTTCCATGTTGTCCAGGCTGGTCTCGAACCTGTGAACTCAGACAATCCTCTCACCTCCGCTTCCCAAAGTGCTGGGATAACAGATGTGAGCCACCATGTCCGGCTGAAGGTTGTTTTCAAGAACTGCAAAGGGTCTGAGTTGTTATCTTGTTTGTAAACTAACAAGCTAGCTTGTCACTGTTCAAGGATGCTGGAACAAACATGAGACCCGTGGGTCAAAGATACAGGATAGTTTACTATTCACACCAATAGCAGCAGGCAGAGGGACTGTGTGTGTGTGTGTTGTGTGTGTATGTGTGTGTGTGTGTGTGTGTTGTGTGTTGTGTGTGTGTGTTGTGTGTGTGTGTGTGTGTGTGTGTGTGCACTAGTTCCACGTGTCCCAGTTCCCATGAGTGATATGAAGACACCTACGTACCCAAGAGGTGACTTGATGGGAGAGGAGTCCTGAGCTCAAGAAAGCCAAATCTTCTAGAATAATCAGTTAGCATGCCTTTCTTTTGCTCCAGACAACTGCTTTATCATTTTTCTTTTTTCTTTCTTTCTTTGTTTGAGTTGGAGTCTCACTCTGTTTCCCAGGCTGGAGTGTAGTAGCACATTCTCGGCCACTCCAGAGTCAACCTGCTGGGCTCCGGTGATCTTTCCGCCTCAGCCTTCCAAGTAACTGGCACTACAGATGCACGCTACCAACGTGGGCTCGGTTAATTTTTGATTTACTGTAGAGATGAGGTCTCACCAGTTGCCTGGGCTAGTCTCGCACCCACGGGCTCAAGCAATCCACTTGCCTCGGCCTCCCAAAGTGCTGGGATGACAGCATTTTTCTTATTATTAATGGACAGTAAGCATACCTGCTCTTTGCTTTGAAAGAAGATCCTCCATCTGTCTTCTAACTGTAAGTGAACCTACCCTTGGCTAGAAATGGAGACATCAACTCTATCTTACTGTACAAACATCCTGGAAAAGATCATTTGGAACCAAGGACAATCACCGCATCTCTTGCAAGATGTACTGAAAACACAAGAATTGTCTCCCAACAACTCTTTTCTCCAAGACCTGGGAACGAAGAAAAGATTGGAAATAAAGACTGCTCCTTGATCTTCCAGATTGTGCTTAAAAAGATTAAAGATGGGCAATGCTTGGTGGCTCAAGCTGAGCAACCTGGCGAGACCTGGTCTCTACAATAAAATAAAAAATAGCTGGGTGTGGTAGCATGCATTTGTAGTTCCGGCTACTTAGAAGCCTGAGGCGGAAGGATAGTTGGAGCCCAGAAAGTCCATGCTGGGGTGTCTGTGAGCCTGTATGCCACTACACCCCAGCCTGGGTGGAGGAGTGAGATTTCAACTAAAAAAAAAAGAATGTCAGAGTCTAAGAGGGGCTGGATTCTTTCTGCCATGGTTTTGCTCTCTCCACTGTTACCTCAAGAACTAGCAGATTATCTCTAGCATCTGGCCAACCTTCCAGAATCACACTGAACTGGCGAGAAAGCTCAAGCATGCTGCAGACACCATCTGTCTCGATCCATACCTTGACTTCAAGTCTTGCTTGGTTTTCTTTCCCTGCAGAATAGTAAATTGCAATATAATTATACTA
Source organism: Carlito syrichta (assembly GCF_000164805.1). NCBI lineage: Eukaryota > Metazoa > Chordata > Mammalia > Primates > Tarsiidae > Carlito > Carlito syrichta. Next base: position 415,495 of record NW_007260438.1, on the reverse strand, counting down.
AGCACAACATATATAACACATGCAAAGTCAAATCTCTAAAAAAGTATAATATTCATAGAACTTTTTGGCCAGATAATTAGCATTCACTTTTAAAAATGCTTAGGGTGGCAGGCATTAAATCCAACAATAATATCATTGCCTAAAATACCTTCTGTAATTGTCTTCTGCATTTTTGGAATCTTGTTTTGATTATTCCCAATGGTGGGAAATATTTTGTTTTTGGCAAATGGTTAGATTTCTGTAAACATCTCAGTCATTCATAGCCAAGTCTTGTGAATAACTTTAGAATTCCAGCAGGGTATTACTTTTTAAAACAAGCAAAGTATGATTTTAAGGTTCTGCTTATTACTGTTAGTGGCCCACACAGCAGTTTTAAGGCAATTTCAAAAGGGGAGCTCCAAAATTATGTTGAGTAAAAGTAGTAATCCCTGAACAATTAAATAGCTTCACAAAGTGACTGATCTGAAGCCGGGCTCGGTGGCTCAGCCTGTAATCCCGCGCCTTTGGGAGGCTGAGGTGAGTGGATTGCCTGAGCCCGTGGGTTCGAGACCCGCCTGGGCAGCGAGACCTCATCTCTACCAATAAATCGAAAAATCAGCCGGGCGTGGTAGCGCATGCCTGTAATTCCGGCTACTTGGAAGGCTGAGGCGGAAGGATCGCTGGAGCCCAGCAGGTCAAGGTTGCGGTGGCCGGGAGCGGGCCACTGCACTCCAGTCTGGGCAACCGAGTGAGACTCCAACTCAAAAAAAAAAAAAAGTGACTGATCTGAAAGTGTGTGCTGTTTCTGATTACACAAATGAGAGTCAAAGTGTTTTGAAATCCTTCTTTTATTCAACAGTCATGCTCTATTCCTCTGTGAACATATTATTAATAGCTTATAATTTTGGATCACTTGCACGGTTCTAAATATTTTATATGTATTAATCATCAAAAATTGTAGTTATAGAGAGGAAACCTAGGCCAAGAAAAATTTAGTAACTTGTCCAAGATTACCTAGTTGGTTTGTAGCAAACTCAGAATTTGAACAAGGGTATAGTTTGCTTATGTACCATTTCCTCAAGCCAAACTAAAGTGACGAGTTTGAAATATGCATTATTGCATGTCAGTTTCTATATTTTCAAAATTATTTAACTGAAGATATATGCTTATCTTGCTGAAAAGGTACAATTCTGTTTTGGACTTTTGTGCACTACAGCATTCAATTTTTAGTGACTCATTTTCACATTCAGTATCTCCCTTGGGCACAAAAAGGATGTGGAAATCTCATGAGAGATGTCAATCTAGTTTTTCCTACAAGTGGGTTTTCAATCTGTTATATTTATAGATTCAGAACAATAGACAAAATAAATATATAGAAAATCCTTTTAATTTCGTTAAGCCATGTATAAAAAAACCACTGCATATTCCCAAGAAGGAAATATCACCTTCAAAAATCAAGGAACTAAGTTTTATTACATAAGTTAGGGGAAAATTCAACAGAAGTCATTCTTTGAAGTCTTGGAAATAGAATATAAATGCTTGCTCCTTGAAGAGCAGTGTAAAATGCATCCCTGAAGAATAGCCTAGAACTAAGATTCATTCATTTATCTATTCACATTTTAAAATTCAACAAATAGCTATTTATGGCATTCTGTGTGCATTGTGCAATATCAGGGGATGCAGAAGACATAGAAATGCATGAAACAAGATGCCTGCCCTCATAGAGCCTACAGTCTAGCTGTAAAATATGTACACAATTAACTAGAGTTCAAGGCAGTCTATGACACAAATAAATCCATTTCAATTCAACTCAACCAATTTCACTCCGCACTTGGGTGTCTTTGTTTTACCAGGCATTGGGGATACAGATATGAATAAAATACCTGTTTTAATCTAAAAAAAGATCTCAGAATGAAGTTGGTCTTTATGAGGAATGACCATGTAGCATTTAGAGCTTGAGAAAGAAGTTTTTATCAGAGGCGTTATTCATAAGCTAGTGGTGACACATCGGGGCTATGAAAAAAGCAATTGAAACACAGACTGGTTGGTTGTAGTATTAAACCATTGAATTTGCCGGGCTCGGTGGCTCAGCCTGTAATCCCGCGCCTTTGGGAGGCTGAGGTGAGTGGATTGCCTGAGCCCACGGGTTCGAGACCCACCTGGGCAGCGAGACCTCATCTCTATAATAAATAAAAAAATCAGCAGGGCGTGGTAGCCCATGCCTGTAATTCCGGCTACTCGGAAGGCTGAGGTGGAAGGATTGCTGGAGCCCAGCAGGCGAGGCTGCGGTGGCCGGGAGCAGCCACTGCACTCCAGTCTGGGCAACAGAGTGACTCCAACTCAAAAAAACCAACAACAATAACAACAAAAAAACCATTGAATTCCTTCAGATCTTAAGACTAAGACCTTAAGTTTCTGCGTTACTCTTTCAGAGGTCAACAGGTGTTTCAGAATGTCTCAAATCATCATGTGTCAGCAGTTGCCTACTTCAGGTTCAGATGAAGTCATTCTCTAATGAAGTTGAATTGCTCTTTGGAATTCTAAGCAGTGTTGTTAAGTTAAACATGGAAAGTTTCATCAGCACAGAAAACGTTGACTGTTGTTGCCTTTTATTTTTATTTTTTGTTGTTGTTTTAAGGCTTCATCACTTAAACACAGCATCACTTAAAAAGCTCCAAAGTGATCACAAAGATGGATAAAAATTCAGTACCAGTGTCGAGTCTTTTGAAAACAATTTCCCACAGTTTGTCCAAAGTGAAAGCTTTCTTCCCCCAAAGGATTTGACTCACTCCGAATAGCATGTAAGGTATTGTATTTGAGGACAACAGATTGGATTTATCAAAAGTGAAAGACAAAAACGGAGATTTATTATAGCCAACAGCACCACGTGGCTAAAATTCCAATTTTTAATTTATGCACTGATTTTGAAGTATTGCCCTCTAAGTTGGTCTGTTTTCTTACATTGGTTTAAAGGCTAGAAAGTAATGAGAATAAAGTGTTTCCATATCCAAAATAGCAATGTAAATTTCCATTTTGTTTCTATAAAATTAACCATAAATGACCAAATTTCTAAAAATCTGTAAGGTGTGGAATTTTAAGTGTTAAATTTTACTTCTTAGTCTTTCTCATAAGGGCTCTGTTATAAAATTTTTCTCTCAGAAGAAAGAAAATCTTAGTGATTCTAAAGCCGTCACTGCTTGAGTTCCTAATGAGTTTTATTTTGTCATGAACCTCTATTGCCCAGGTTGGAGGACAATGGTGCAATCACAGCTGCTCACTTCAGCCTCAATCTCCTGGGCTCAAATGATCCTCCTGCCTCAGCCTCCTTAGTTGGTATTTGCCACCACACCAGGCTTATTTTTTGATTTTTTTGTAGAGATGTGGTCTCACTTTGTTGCCCCGGCTGGTCTTGAATTCCTGGTCTCAAGCAATTCTCCTGCCTTGACCTCCCAAAGTGCTGGGATTACAGGTATAAGCCACTACACCTGGCTAATTTTTAAAATTTTTATAAAGATGAAGTCTTGCTATGTTGCCCAATCTGGTCTCAAACTTCTGGGCTCAAGCAATCCTCCTGCCTTGAGCTCCCAAAGTACTGGGATAACAGATGTGAGCCACCATGCCTGGCCTATCGTGAGTCTTTATTGAGCATCTAAAATAGCAGGTGGTGTGAATCTACAATCTAGTGACAGACAACAGGATTTGGTTAAGTTGGAGTTATAAAATAAATAAAGCCAATGTTTGGACCTTAATCCTATTATATGTGGTTAGAACACAGAGCCATTTGAATGGCAGAACTGGGTTTGCTTGGCTGCTTATAGACTGCAGGTCGGAGTGAAAAAAATGTAGCAGAACATATTTGTAGTTGTAATGTGTGTCTGAAAGTGAGTTACTGTTTTAAACTGATTTTCAAAAAGGCAGTCTGTAGCAGTGGCTAAGACTGTACACTTTGAAACAGATTAGTTGAGTTCCTATCCATGCTCCACTGCTTACTAGTTTTTAACATTTTCTTTAGACAAGTTTCTTAACCATCCAGTGCCTCAGTTTCCTCATCTTTAAATTGGGGATATTAACAACTCATCATAGGATTGTTGTTCAGGTTGAATGGGTAGTAAATGAAAAGAGTTTTGACCAGCGCCTGGAATAGTCAACAATTAATTATTAAACCTGTGTGTTAGACTTTATTAGAATCCCTACTTTAGAGATGAGAAAGTTAAGGCACAAAATAATTAAGAAACTTTACCAAGAGCATACAGCTGGTAACAGCCAGGGCTGGGAATTGAACCTCGGCACTGCATGGCCAGGCATGGTGGCTCATGCCTGTAACACTAACACTTTGGGAGGCCAAGGTGGGAAGACTGCTTGGGGCCAGGAGTTTGAGACCAGCCTAGGCAACATAGAGAGATTTTGTTTCTTAAAAAAAAAAAAAAAAAATTAGCTGGTCGTGGCGACACATGCCTGTAGTCCTAGCTACTCAGGAGGCTAAGCTAGAGGATCACTTGAAACTAGAGTTTAGTGGCACCCAAACTAGAGTTGGTTGGTAGGTAGAGGCTGCAGTGAGCCATGATTGTGCCACTAAACTCTAGTTTGGGTGACAGAGTGAGACCCTGACTCAAAAAGAAAAAAAAAGGCACTGTTGCTTGAGATTGTATACAATGACTACAATATATATATAAGAAATTCTGGTTAAAGTTTAGTGGTTTTGGTTTGTTAAAATATTTGAGGCTACATAAGAAAGATGCCTTTAAAATATGACTATTGCTAATAGAAACAGTTAAACCTATCAAGCCTCAAGAGAGAAAGAACAAGAGTTTCCTACAACAATGTAACTGAACCTGACTTCCATAGAGAAAGGGAGAATGTTATCTTAAGGGCCACATTTAGCTGAAATTTGAACCACTGGGTAGGGATGAGTGGCTTATTGTATAGCTCATCTGCTTAGGGATATGAGTCTAATAAAATTGAATAAATTCCTTCCATTATTTTTCTTGGCCGACTGGAAAGTCAATAAAAGCCAAAATTAGAGTCACATTAAGTCAGATTGAGCTGAGGGTGGGGGTCTTGAAGAAATTGTCTGAATTTCCAAAAGCATGTTTTGGGCTTTTCTAGGCTGGCTGGTTGTGTCTGTAGTATAGTGTCTACAAGTTCCAGTTGGAAGTGTTAGCTTCCTGAAGTCACTTGTCCTCTGGTGCATAACATAGGAGGGGACCAACTGCCCTTCCACACTATGGTGTCGCCCAGAAGTTAGGAGCACGTGGGGTCAGATCAGCTGAGTGTGTCATCTGCCCTGCCTCTTTCTTGTGGCATGACCTTGGACAAGTCGTTGAATGGCTCTGTCCTTCATTTTTTTCACGTATGAAATGGGATAGCAACAAAACTCCCTTCCTAGGGATATTGCGAGTGTTCAATGCATCACGTGAGTCATCCTGGATGAGTGCCTCCTATGAGTCCGTTTTGTGTTGCTATCAAGGAATGCCTGAGGCTGGCTAATTTATGAAGAAAAGAGGTCTATTTTATTTTTGTTTGTTTTCTCTTTTTTTTTTTTTTTTGAGTTGGAGTCTCACTCTGTTGCCCAGACTGGAGTGCAGTGGCCGTGCCTGGCCACCTCAACCCACTGGGCTCTGGCGATCCTTCCGCCTCAGCCTTCCTGTTTTCTCTTTTTTAAAATTTCAATGGCTTGGGGGATTCAAATATGTTTTGGTTTGGGCTTTAAGAGTGCCCACCACCCCCACCTGTACCCAACATTGTACCCAACAGGTGGATTTTTTTTTGTCCTTCCACCATCCCCTTCTGAGTCTCCAGTGTCCATTATACCCTTTGAAAGAGATTTATTTTGACTCACAATTCTGCATGGCATAGGCATCTGCTTATGATGAAGCCCCAGGAAGCTCGCAATTATGGCGGAGGTGAAGAAGGAGCTGGTGTGTCACCTGGTGAGACAGGAAGCAAGGGGTGGGGAGATGCCAGGCTCTTCTAACCAGCTACCTTTCCCATGAGCTGATAGAGCAAGGACTCGCTCCTTACCATGAGAATGGCCCCAAGACTGTCATGTGGAGTCCTCCCCCACAACCCACCTACCTCCCACCAGGCCTGCCCCTCACACTGGAAACCACATTTCAATAGGAAATTTGGAGGGGACAGATGTTCAAACCATATCAATGGCCAACATATAGAAAGAACATTATAAAGATTAGCTGCTGTTAAAATTATTGCTGGTGGCCCAGACGGGCCTTACTAACTTGGCCAATTAATGTATCTACTAGTGATGAACTTGGTGACATCTATGTGTTAGTCAGTGTTTGCCGTAAAGTCAAACCTCAGTGCAAACACCGTAAGGCCAATCAGACCTTTTAACTGACATAATTTTAAAGCCATTTTGATTTGCTAGGAACAAATAAAAATAGCACAGTCCTATATTTTAAGGTCCGAGTAGAGAGGACACAACTAAGTTTAAGCACCAGGAAACTCCCAATTTCAAGGATATTTGCTAAGGTCAGTTCAAGTTTAGCCTCATTTCCAATAGATTCTAAACCTATCACATGACACATTCATCACTGATAATTCTGACAATACAGCCCATGTATCCTAGTTTTGTGCCTTAACACTTCTGAACTTCAATTTTCTCATTGTTTCAAATCAAAGTACTCCCTGCCCTGTCTGTCCCTGGCTAGTTGGTAGAGAGGGGAGAGACTGTATCTAAAAGAGGCTCATTCTATGTAAAGTATCAAGCTATTATGTGGTGGCCAAAATATATTATTAATTTAAGAATGATTCTTAGGTATCCCAAGAGCCTCAGGTTTAGAAAAGCAAACTTGTCTAGCCCTCCAAAATCATAACAGAAAATTAGACTAAAATCTTGTAAAGATTTTTATCAAGGTTGAAGTGAAAAGATATCCCAATTAAAATAGATATGTGAGTTCTTGCCAATATTTCATTCAGAGGGAAAGTTACTTCCAAATTTTGTTAAGACCATCATCACGCTACTAAAAAAAGAATACAAAAAAACTACTAAAAACTTGAATTTATACTGCGAAATCCAAGCACATGAGCAGGCCAGAGAAGAGGTAGCAAGGCTATTAGGGACTTTTCACACCATATCAGATTGTTTTGCTGGAGAACTTGTCCATTCCGGGAGAAAGAGAAGGAAACTAACGTGTGCTTAGGCAATTTAAGGTCCTGCTGATTTCGCCAGATGTCAAGACAGCATGTAATATTGATTTTAGGTCTTACATCACAATATTCTAGTCCAAGACACCAATATCTTTTACCTGAATAACTGTGATGTTCTACTTCCTGACAATTGTTTTTTGTTTGTTTGTTTTAAGAGACAGGGTCTCTGTCACCCAGGTTGGAGGGGGTGGCAAGATCATAGCTTACTGCAGTCTCAACCTCCTGGACTCAAACAGTCTTCCCACCTCAGCCTCCTGAATTGCTGGGACTACAGGCACATGCCACCACTCTCAACTAATTGTGTAGAGACAGGATCTTTCTATGTTGCCCAGGCTGGTCTTGAACTTGTGACCTCAAGCAGTCCTCCCGCCTCAGCCTCCTGAAGTGCTGGGATTACAGGCATAAGGCACTGCTTCAGACCAACAAATGCTTTCTTATAATCTTCCTACAATCTATTCTCCATTCAGCAGTTAGAAAGCTCTTTCACAGCCGGGCTCGGTGGCTCAGCCTGTAACCCCGTGCTTTGGGAGGCTGAAGTGAGTGGATTGCCTAAGCCCACAGGTTCGAGACCCACCCGGGCAACTTGGTGAGACCTCATCTTCACAATAAATCAAAAAATTAGCTGGGCATGGTAGTGCGCGCCTGTAGTTCCAGCTACTTGGAAGGCTGAGGCAGAAGGATCACTGGAGCCCAGGAGGTTGAGGCTGCGGTGGCCGGGAGTGGCTACTGCACTCCACTCTGGGCAACAGAGTGAGACGCCAACTCAAAAAAAAAAAGAAAGACTTTCACAAGAGATAATTAAAATACAACTCTCCCTGCTGAATGCCCCTCTATAACTTCCCATGAAACTTGGAATAAAGCTCAAACTTCTTACCGTGGTCCGTAAGTTCTAGATGGTCTGGTTCCCACTTTGCTTTTCAGGCTCAAAAGCTCAATTCCCAGGCTCTTTCCCATGACCCACACTGGAGCACACACGAATGTTCCTTGAAAATGCCAAGCTCATTCTAACCTTGGGGGCCTTTGCCCTCGTGGCTACTTTTGCTTGGAAAGTTCTGCCCCAAGAGCTGTGTTTGAATGCCTCCCCTTCATCAGCAGGCCTAGTCAGACGTCACCTTCTCAGAGACCCGACCGTATCACTACCCTAAAGGTGACCTGCTCACTTTTTTCTTTTTTGAGTTGGAGTCTTACTTTGTCATCCAGGCTGGAGGGCAGTGGCACGCTCCTGGCCACTGCAGCCTCGACCTGCTGGGCTCCAGCGATACTTCTGCCTCAGCCTTTCAAGTATTTGGAACTACGGGTGCAAGCTATCACAACTGGCTAATTTTTGATTTATTGTAAAGATTAGGTCTCGCCAAGTTGCCCGGGTGGGTCTCAAACCCGCAGGCTCAGGCAATCCTCTCTCCTCGGCCTCCAAAGTGCTAGGATGACAGGGTGAGCCACTGAGCCCGGCCACTTTCTGGTTGCTTTCTAACCCTTCCAGTCGCTCTGTTTCATTTTCTTCATAGCGGTATCCACCACTGAAATGACCTGAAGTATTTTTATTCATTGATTTACTTGTGAGGTCCACAGGGCAAGGGCTTTGTTTTCTTCTCCACTGTAGCCCTAGTGCCTGGCACATAGTGGGAGCTCAAGGAATATCTGCTGAACAAAAGAATAGAGCTTCTGTGTCCTTAAATCTCTGTTTACAAGAGCCAATCAGAAACTGTTCCATAACTTAGCATAACTTTGAGAATGCAACAATTCTGGAAATCCAGGCTGAATAAAAAATAAATGTAAAACAAACACAAAAACTCATTCTCCAGACATTCTCACACCCTGCAACTGAACTCTTTACCAGTGGCTTTTTTGAGGGCTAATAAGCTATTCACTTTGATGAATCTCACTATTGGTCCTTTTAGTATGAGAACCATCTGGTCCTGGAATCATACTTGTTTTATGGGAATGTTGGCCACACCTGCTTGCTGTCTCGCCTGGTCCCGATGGGAGAGGAGTAGCTGTCAGTTTCTCCTTCCCTTTTCTGCATCCAAATATGAAACCAACTACCCCACTCTTCATAGAAACACATGTTGCCCCCTTGTTGCTGGTTTTCATAATTTTCTGCAGTATTCGATGCTCAGAGAGCTTGGATCAGTCTAAATTTATTAGGAGACCATCAAAGTTCTGATTTTGCTTCCAAGGGGGAAACATCTGACCAAAGACTTGAGCGAACAAAAAAAGACAATGTGTCACAGAACTGAATTTGCCTTGGGAGAATAAATGATTTCCCCTAAGAAGTTGAAAGCTCTTCACTAAACATGAGGTCCACTGCTAACAAGTTGGCCTGCCAGAATTGTTTTTTTTTTTTTTTGGTGAAAACTCATGACCTTAAGACATCAGAAAATAATTATTTTCAACTTTTCAATTCTCCTTGGTTAAACCTTAGGTAAAGAATTAGAGAAGAAAGTACTGTCAAAATCTAATGCTACATATTTATATAAATATATAATGTATAATCATATATGTGTGTATGCATACATACACAGATTCCAAAGACTGTGATCTTTATTTTTATTTTTATTTTTGGCTCCGAAATACTCGAGTGTATTTCCTCAAAACAAGGACAATGTAATGATCAGAATCAGGATCTCAGCACTGACACACTTCTGTTATGCAATATGCAGACCGTATATAGGTCTCACCCATTTTCCCACTAATGTTCGTTATTTATAGCAAAAGCTTAAAGAACAGCATTTGGCCGGACCGGGACTCAGTCATTCCCACGGGCTGTGGTGACTTCCGTTCCTTCACTTACAACAGTCCTCACTCCTTCCTGCCTTACATGGCCTTGGCATTTTTGAAGAGCATAGTCGCTGATTTTTTTTTTAATTAAAAACTTTAAAAAAACTTTTTTCTTTCTTTTTTTTTTTTAGTTGGGGTTTCGGTTTGTCACCCAGGCTGGAGTGCAGTGGCATGCTCACAGTCATTGCATATTTTTTTGTCTAAAGTAATGGTAGTCTATGTTCATTTAATTTCAAAACTGGAAGAGAAAGGCATAGCCAACAGACATTCCTACCAGTGTAAGGAGACAATGAATGTTTGTGTTCTCTTTATGACAATAACCTCTTAGTGTTTACATAACCTTTTCTTTTTAATCATCTTAAATTCCTATGCAAATTGACCTGGGACCAAGTCAAGAATAAACATGAGCATATGGGTGAAAAAGCAGAGATCATTTAAGAAAATCATCTGTTGTAAATACAGTACAGGCAAAACTGATCTAATGGAGCAAAATAATGGGACCACTTTCATGACTATGTGGTTGTGGCTGAAGAAAGATGATTTTGGCTCAATAACTGACATGTTTATCATCCAACCTGTGTCAAAGGCAATGGCATGGTGATTGAAACCCTCCAGTGCTGACTCTGTACTCACCCACAATCAAACACAAACAGCAAACAAAAACCACCGATGTCTGGCTACATCGGTCTTCCATTGCTGCCAGAAGAGATGACCACACATTCAGCTGCTTGAAACAACACCCATGCATGACCTCTCAGTCCTGCACATCAGAAGTCCAGGGGCCTGACCACTTCTGCCATTCTGGGTCACACAAGACAGTGAAATCAGGTTGCTGGGCAGTCTGGGCTCTTACCTGGAGGTCCCAGCGGAGAGTTGACTCAGTATTCACTCAGGCACTTGGCAGAAGTCAGTTCTCTGAGGTTGGAGGGCTGAGGGCCCTGTTTCGGAGCCTCTTCCAGCAGCCTGTGACTACCTGCATCCCTTCTCCATCAGTCTACCTTCCCTTCAGCCTCCTCTCATCTCCTGCTGCCAGCTGGAGAAAGTTTTCTTTTTTCACGGCTCATGCACTTACATTGGGCCCACCTGGAGAATCTGGAATGATTTCCCTCTCAAGAGATCTGTAAACTTAATTACACCTGCCATGTTCTTTTTGCCAGATTCATGGTTTGAGATGGGGTGTGGGCATCGCCAGGGGACCACTGCAGGCCATACTGTCTTTTAGAGCTCCACGTGACACCAAATCCACATCCCTCTCCCGTTTCAGTGTGCTGCGCTCACTGTCTTTCTGTTCCTTGAACATGACACATCTGTACCTTCCTCGGGACCTTTGCTCTTGCTGTGCCTTTTGCTCGGAATCCACTTCCCCTAGACCTTCATGAAGCCAAGCATCTCTGGTCATTCAGGTCCAAGGTGGACATCACCTTTGGCAGACAACTCCCGGCCCTCCCTGTAAGTTTATCTCTCAACCCTCAGCCACTCTGTCCTATTACATTAATTTACTTTCTTTATAGTATTATGGCTTGATGGGCACCTGGGCTCTTACCTGGAGGCCCCACAGAGAGCTGGCTTCCAGGTCCATGGGAGACATTGCCTTTGAGAGGCAACTCCTGATCATCTCTGCAAGGTTATTGCTCAATCCTCAGTCACTCTATCCCATGACGTGAGTTTATTTTCTTTGTAGCATTATGGCTAGATGGGCAGCCTGGAGACCCCGCAGAGAGCTGACTTCCAAGATCACTCTGGCATTTGGCAGAAGTCAATCCTTTGAGGCTATTATTGGTCTGCCTCTGCCCACTGTGACTGAGGTTTCCTGAAGCCAGGGGCTGTAGCTGCTTTGTTCACTGAAGAATCACCGATGTCAAGACAGTACCTAGAACATGGGAAGAACTCGGTATTTATTGCCTGGGCTGTGGAGTAGTTCTCTCTCTGAATGAATAAAATTGAAAATCCTGTACCCCTTCATCTTTTAGATATGCCAACACATTAGTTTAGTGAAATATGTTACAATAAGTCCATTTCACATGCTGTGAAATAAGCACATGTCTGAACTTAAAAAATCCAGGTTGGAAGGAAATCTGGCAGTTGATTTGCATGGAAGGCTGGAAGTAGGACTTTTCCACTCTGCACGTGAGAATCTCCTCCAAAGTACAATTTATGACCATTCTAATCAGTTTCCCGCTTATTTCTTAATTTTTGCAAACTATGTGACTGGAGAATATTGACACTCAAGGTTAGTGAAGTTACAGGAATGTAGTGTTATTAATTCCCTATGGATACCAAAGGGAGAGTCACCTGGGAAACACTGAACAGAATTTGAAAGTCTGGATGCAGTGTCACACCTGTAAATTCCAGCACTTTGGGAGGCTGAGGTAGAGGAATCTCTTGAGGCCAGGAGTTTGAGACCAGCTGGGTCAGCATAGTGATATCTCATCTCTACAAAATATATATATGTCGGTGACCAGCACTGACCAAGGGTGGGTTAGGACCCGCACCGGAGAATCTGGACGGCGAGAAGAGACCACTCGGAGGCAGTTCTTCTGGGAACAGTCTGATCAGGACTGAAGCCAAATTTTATTCAGACTCCTTCCAACTTATATACCATTTTCTATACCCTCCAGCAGTGTGATAATCACTTGCTGGGGGCGTACAAGTTCCATGCTTTACAAACTATGCATCACAAGATCATCACGAGATTTGCAAGTTCCAAGCAAACAATTCGAATTCCATGATGCCTGTCGTGCTTCACAAAACCCACATTAAGGTCACAGGTGCACAATTTCAATACAGATCGTTCAAAGTGTTTTCCATAATGTTCAATGAATCATTCATATTATACTCTTTGTTCTAAACCCTGATTAATACAAAAACTTTCTAAGTTAACTCTAAGTTTACTGACTCCTAATATTTTTAATGATTAATATTATCAACTTAACACTATACTATAACCTATAAGTTTACTTAAATGACTTAACTGTTAGTTATACTATTATCCTATTACGATTTAACGTAATGCCTTATAACTCAGTTAAAACTTATTCTTAAACTACCAAACTTTACTATAATTCATACGAGTTTCACATGTCTAAACTTTAATTTTTATATGATCTAGTGATTGGATTTTAATACTATGCTATATCTTATTAAGCTAATACCTCATCATTAATTCTTTTATAAATTGTGTAGTAACTATTATATTTGAGTAATGTAGCAAAAGGAAACAAAACAGTAAGCATAAATTTACGCAACTATGAGTGTATGTGTATATATTTTATCCTAACAAGTCTACTCTAAAAATCAAATACTAGCTGTCACACTCTTGAACAAGGAAATGCATGGCCGCCATGATGGTGGCTGTGGGCTGAAGCAGACAGAGTTTCGGTAATTAACGAAACAAAAGAAAACGTTCTGCCTGGCTAGGGGCAGGGTGACAAAACTATCATGGTAATTTAGTTTCTAATCTTAGCCCTAGGGGGAAACAGCTTTCGGGAACAAGAGCTGACTACCCAGTCTACCAGGAAATAGAAGTTAAAAAATATCTAGAAAGAAGTAAAACTTAGAAAGACAG
>NW_007260438.1:395894-401986 GCF_000164805.1 Carlito syrichta | reverse complement strand
TTTACTGCCATGTATGCACACTGTTCACTAATCACATGCCAATATTATAGGTATAAGTGATATCCTATGTCAGAGGCGATCTTCCAGATGGGCCTTTACAGGCCTCAGCCATGTAGCTATAGATGTTGGCTCCCAACATATATATTTTAAATTAACCGGTGTGGTGGCATGTGCCTGTAGTCCCAGCTACCCAGGAGGCTGATGTGGAAGGATGGCTTGAGCCCAGGAGTTCGAGGCTGCAGTAAGCTATGATCACTCCATTGTACTCCAGCCTGGGTGACAAAGTGAGGCTCTGTGCCCCCCACCTCCCCCCAAAAATGAATAAGAAGAGTTTGACTCTCAGACCCACATCGGATGGATGAGGGAAAAATCTCTGGAAATGGAGCCCTGCCATATGTGAAGGTCTTTCCAGTGTTTTTCCAGAACTGCCAGCAGCTATCACAGCACGCTGGAACCTGAAGACAGACCTGTGGCTGGAGAAGTCCAAGGTACAGGATGCCACTCAAGCACCGGGTACCCTGAAGAGGGATCTGCAAGTACAGTCAAGAAACTCACTTTGAGGGCAGAGTGCTGGAGTCCAACTCATCCTCCTTCCACAGTCCGGTGTGCTAGGACTGCCCAGACCAGGCACAGTGGGCCACCCACACCCAAGCCTTTGCTTTTCATGGTCTCAGTTACCCACAGTCAACTGCAGTGTGAATTTTATCATCTCACATCATCACAAGAAGAAGGCATACATGCAATCCAGGAAGCTACTTAGAAAGAGAAAGACCACGTTCACATAACTCTTATTACAGTGTATTGTTGTATTGTTCTATTTTATTATTAGTTGTTGTCTCTTAGTGGGCCTCATTTACAAATTAAACTTCATTATGGGGATGTACGTATAGGATAAAACATAGCATAGCTGGGTTTGGTACTAGCCACAGTTTCCGGCATCCACTGAGGGTCTCGGAACATAGCCTCAGTAGACAAAAGGGGACCATTGTACCACAGATCGATGGCTCACAGAACAGAAATCGTCTCATGGTGTGGAGGCCAGAAGCTCAAAATCAAGTTGTGGCCAGGGTTGGTTCCTTCCAAGGACTGTGAGGGAAAGTTCTGCTCTAAGCCTCTCTCTTCACGTCTGGTGGTTTGCCAGCAATATTCAGCAAGCCTTATTTTGTTCATTTCTGCCTTCATTTTCCCATGGCATTCTTCCCGTGTGTGTGTCTGTCTTCAAATTTCCCCTTTTTATAAGGAGACCAGTCACACTGGAGGAGAGGCCCACCCTACTTCAGTATGACTTCATCTCCATCCACAACAACCTTATTCCCAAAGAATGTCACATTCATGGTACTGGGGGTTAGGGATTCGATGTACGAGGTCTGACAGGTTTGTGAACCATCCTAGAAAAAGTGCTACATACCTTATTGCCGAATGAATATCATTACCTTTGAAGTCCTTCTCTTGGGAAGTTATACACCGATACCAGTGCCTAGTCCACCCATTAAAGCAATTTGGAACTCCTTTTCTGGAATGGCCATCAGAGCTATCATTGTTATTTGTTGAGGTGTGACTATATAGTTTGTGAACATGCCTCCAGGCACTTATGTTGATAGCACTGTACAGATAACTATATTGAAACACCTTCTCTACCCACCTTGTCTGGCTCCCAATAACTTTTTTGTTAACCCAAAGAGAAAGGAAATATTGAAAGGAAGGCATTTGATGACATTCAGGACATCAAGGGTAATGCAATGACAACTCTGAATCCATTCCCGAAAAAAGAGCTCCAAAATTGCTTTGACAGGTGAACTGGGCACTGGCATCAATGTACAGCTTCCCAAGGGGAGGACTTTGAAGGTGACCATGGTCATATTCAGCAATGAGGTATGGAACACTTTTTCTAGGATGAGTTCACAAACTTAATTATCAGAGTGCATACAAATTTGTGCAGGGAGAGGGGGTGGGGCAGGCACAGAATTCAACTTAGAACACACATACAACTAAACATGCAATGTGACTATATTGAGTCCTGGTCCAGGACTGAGCTTCTGGAGGGCGGAGAGGTACATGCAGTGAGCCTGGCTCTCAGAGTCGGCACCCTCTAGGACTAGGTCAGCAGAAGAGGAGCCCAGCAGAGCACTGTGGTCTCCCTGAGCTAAGGACCAGAGATGGCAGCTGAAGCCACTGAAATTTGCAGGCAGAATACAGGAAGGGCACTCTGTGGGTAGGCTGGGAGAGGCGGAAAGCCACCTGGAAGTCTCCTGTCAGGGCTGCATGTGCACGGGGCTAACCAGACCCGACAGCTGAAAGGAGGCCTTGGTGCTGGGGACACAGTGTGCTGGCTCAGCCAGTTTGTTGACAGCAGGCAGGGCACCACTGACATTCTGTTAAGACCCAAGAAAGCTCATACCTGAGGAGTAAGGGCCCTCCCCTAGGACTGAAGATGAAAGTGAAACACATTCACACTCATAAAAATAAGTAAATACATGAATCCAAGGCCCATCAAAAGGGTTAGCTGGTGACTTAACCACCTGCCATGGCAACCCACAACACCCATTAAAGAAAGACAACCAATCCAGACTTAATACAATGTGTCATCCTCAGTATCCAGCTTATTATGAGAAACGACTCTGAAAACAAGTCAGAAACCAAGAGAAAAAAGAAACGAGCCTTGAGTCCTACCTCACACCACACAGACAGTAGTTCAAAATGCATCAAGATGAAAATGTGCAAGTTAAAATTGCAAAACATCTAGAAAAGAAGGTGGGAGAGTATCTCCATGACCTTGGGGGTAGGCAAGGATTTCTTCAAGAAGACACCAAGAAGCATGAACCATTAAAAGGAAAAAGTATTAAACGAGACTTCTTTGAAGTTAAGACCTGCATATCAAAAGAAAATGAGACTGCAAGCCATGGATTGGAAATATATATATTTCATATATCTGATATGCACTCTTACAACCAGGATGAAGAACTTCTATTCATCAGTGAGAGTAAGATACATACCTCAAGTGTTTTAAAAGAATAAGGCAAAGTCATCTTTCATATGAGACTCTATACACTGACCATTAGGAACATGAAAAGACAAATTAAAACATTAGGATCAATTCACTTCTATTAGAAATGACTAAGACTAAAATAAACACTGGAAAAAGCAAATATTGGTACGGATAAAGAACAAATGTAATCCTCACACACTGTACATAGGAATGTAAAATGATACAATCACCCTGAAAAACTGTTTGGTGGTTTCTCACATAGTTAAATATCCTATTTCTAGGTATTTACCTAAGACAAATGGAAAAATTGCATTTCCATCAGTAGGAGAATGGGTAAACAAATCATGGAATATTTATGCAATGATAGAAGAGTAAATTAAAACAGAGTGAACCACTGTTCCACTCACCAACATGGATGAAACTCTCCTTGTATTGAGTGAAAAAAGTCAGATATGAAAGGTTACCTTCTGTGTGGTCCCACGGACAGGAAGTCAAAGAACAGTCAAAATAAATGTGTGGTGACAGCAGTCAGAATGGTGGTCTCCTCTGGGAAAGCACAAGACAGGAGAAAGAGGCACAAGAGAAATTTCTAGAGTGATGAACATGCTCTAATCTAGATTGTAGTGCTGATTTCACAGGTGTCACTTGTAAAAAGTTATCAAATTGTACACTTGAAGTGAATTTCAGTGTGTAAATTGGACTTTACTAAAAATGTTTCATCAAAACAATTGAAGAAAAGAGAGGTCACTATGACAAAATCCCACTTTTTAAAAACAGTTCTCACCCTCCATTTGGACGGGTTCCTTGGTATTCTGTTTAGTTTGCCTGGCCTGGGGAGGTGGGTTCAGGCAGAAATCTGTGGGGTTCTCGGCAGTTAGTGTGGACTATGGGAGCCATGGTTACCAGGTGGAACCCTGCGGGGGGCTTCCGTGTGAACCACTATGGAGCTGGGCTTTCCACTGACCCTGGGGAGGTCACGAGCCGTGGCAGCTGAGCTGCTTCCAGATGAGATGAGGCCAAGTCTCATGGACGGTAACCACTGGTGGAAACCAGCAGTGTGTGGATTTGTTGTTGGCTTTTTGGTGGGTCTCTTCCATTGGTTTAGACTTAGGCATTAGGTTAGAAGCTGACTTTTGAGAAAAGAAACCGTCAAGTTGCACAGACACAGGTTGCCCTGATCCCGATGAAGCAGCGGCTTTTTGACGTGCTTAGTTCTGTTCAGAAGGGATATTTGGATACTGAATCGTCGCTAGAGAATACCAGCCTGGAAAAAGAGTCATCAAAAATACAGAGCCTGGTGGACATGCATGGAAAGTTGAACAGAACCAACTTGATCCTAAAATAGGAAAATAACTTCTCTAGTCAAGAAGTAAATGAGATCTAGACCCTCAAGACTGGAGAAGGTGACAGCTGGCATTATAAGATCCAGACACCAGAAGATGATGTGGGAGCCATTACACCACAAGATTTTCCAAACGCTGCTGTGGCCGGCAGGCTGTGTCCTTCTGTCCTTCTCCAGAGGTCTGAAAGCAGAACAATCACTTCCCTCCATTCAGACCTCTGGTGCTGCCATGTTTTCCCCACCTCCCCACCAAAACGAGTCCCGTTGCTGTCTATGCTTCTGAGAAGCACTTAAGGACGGAGCCTTCCTCTGTAAGCTGGGGTCTCTTTGTCCATCTTCACATTCTAAAAACACATCTGTGTTTCTTCAAAATTAATTCAAATTTTAAGTGAATCAACTGTTAGACTTCCTTCCAGAAATACACCTAGAAATTTGGAACTTTGGAAGAATCGTCTGTCTTTAAAAGGAATTTTAATCTCATGCATTATTATTTTAACAACTAATGATACTTGAGAGACCACGCTTCTCCTCAAAATAAAAGCTTGATGAAACTTAAGTTTTCAGATGAATACTTTGTAAGTATTATTTTCAGATTTTGTTACTTATTTCTATTTTATTTTTATTCTTTATTATGGTATGCATATTGTGCTTTATTGAATATGTATGATTTATCAAAAAGAGGCATCTAAAATGCAAATGTAAAGCATGGTGGCTCATGCCTGTAAACCTAGCACTTTGGGAGACTGAGGCAGGAGAATCACTTGAGGCTGGGAGTTTGAGATTAGCTTGGGCAACAAAGTGAGACTTTGTCTCTACTAAAATAAAATAAATAAAACACAAAGGCAATTTTGGTTTGTCCAAGCCCATATTTACTGCAGTTATCAGTAAAATGAAAAGTAAAAACAGTAAGAGTTATTTTCTTAATGATTAATGCTTGGTTAGAGAAAAGAAAAAATTAAATGAACATATCACATAGAACTGTGGGGTGCAGCTAAAGTGATAGAGAGGAAAATTTATGGCATTTAATGTTCTATTCAACAAAAATAACACCAAGGTTTTAATTAAATAAAATGAAAAAAACAAGTTTATACTACTTTGCAGCAGCTTTTAACAATTTCAATTCCTAGACTATATCGAGAACTTTTAAATTGGAACCTTGATGCTTGGGACGAGGCCCCAGTGTTTTGGGAAGCTCTCCCGAAGATGGTCATGTGCAGTGAGAGTTGAGGCTTGCTGCGTTTTATGGCATTCAGGGCATCATGACACATATGACTTCATTGTAAACCTATGGGAAACCAATCTTACAGCCCTTTGTCTTAACGATAGAATACTGCAACCATAACACATTTCTATATAAATAGAATAGACAAAAATAATTGTCAACAAAAGCATACTCACACATAAATTGATAATTAGGGCAATGGTGTGATATAATAGAAAGAAGATTAAATTTTTAATCAGGAGATCTATTTATGAATCTTTTAATAAATTAGCCAAGTCTTTCTCTTTTATATTTCTCATTTGGTAAGGATGGTTTTGTTCTTATTCTGTCTTTAGTTTGGCAGAATAACTTCCAAGCTTCTTTCTGTCTCTCAAATTCTTTGGTTGTAGGATGAGTGGAAAATTTTAGAGATAAAGGGATTAAGGCTGAATTTTGACCTGTTAGGCAAATAATATACCTTAAATGCAAAGACCAGTCACTCATTTCCTCCAGATACATCTTGAGCTATTTTTTTTCCTGTTTTTTTAAAAAATTTTTATTTT
>NW_007260438.1:330939-395874 GCF_000164805.1 Carlito syrichta | reverse complement strand
TCAGTATCCAGCTTATTATGAGGAAACGACTCTGAAAACAAGTCAGAAACCAAGAGAAAAAAGAAACGAGCCTTGAGTCCTACCTCACACCACACAGACAGTAGTCAAAATGCATCAAGATGAAAATGTGCAAGTTAAAATTGCAAAACATCTAGAAAAGAAGGTGGGAGAGTATCTCCATGACCTTGGGAGTAGGCAAGGATTTCTTCAAGAAGACACCAAGAAGTATGAACCATTAAAAGGAAAAAGTATTAAACGAGACTTCTTTGAAGTTAAGACCTGCATATCAAAAGAAAATGAGACTGCAAGCCATGGATTGGAAATATATATATTTCATATATCTGACATGCACTCTTACAACCAGGATGAAGAACTTCTATTCATCAGTGAGAGTAAGACACATACCTCAAGTGTTTTAAAAGAATAAGGCAAAGTCATCTTTCATATGAGACTCTATACACTGACCATTAGGAACATGAAAAGACAAATTAAAACATTAGGATCAATTCACTTCTATTAGAAATGACTAAGACTAAAATAAACACTGGAAAAAGCAAATATTGGTACGGATAAAGAACAAATTTTTATTAATTTTTATTTTAAAGATGTGGGGTACAATTCAGGGTTAGGTATACAAATAGTCATTGTACAGGTAAAGTTTGGGCCTTACTTTGGTCCCCATGTCAGCTGGTTTGATGAGGTGTGTCCCCCTCCTTCCCCTGGCAGTTTCCAACTACAGTTAATTCCTTTCTTACAGTATTATGATCATTGTTCGGGGTTCGCTTATGAGTGAGCACATGTGGTCCTCAGTTCTTTGTTTTTGTGACAGATCACTTCCCATCTCCCTCTTTTCTGGATATCTCCCTCTTTTCTTGGACTATCATCTCTGCCTGATGTTAGACTTATAGATCCTGAATGCTGCTCGGAACATATTTTTGATTATTTGAGTATAATCAACCCCTTTTTTACAATAATGACCAATTACTGATAAGATGTCTGCCAAACCAAAAATTTTACAACTTTAGTTCTTCAGATCATAAATGTATATTACTTTCTTATTTCATCAATTAAATTAAGTAAAAAAATTACGTGAGGGCATATGTATTACATCAGTAAGTGATTGCCACAATAATGCTGTTAAACTACTTCACAACTCAGAGGCAAAAACAAGCAACCCCCCCCCCCAAAACCAGCAACACAATAGATCGAGTGTTCCCTTTGGCTTAGAATTGCACACAACAGGGCAGTACCCTTGGCCTGGAAGACTAGGGTGACATGGAGAGCAAGCCCCAAGCTCCAAATGAAGACCTGACACGATAATTGTCTACCAAAAAAGATGAAGATTATGGGCAGGAAATCAATGCAGAAGTCTAACTGGATAGACACCCCCATCCTCACTGTTCCAGAGAAGTGGAGAGAGAAGAGGATTCTGGGACCTGGAGACCCCGAGAACCTGGAGATCACCCTGAACTCATAAGAAATGGGCTACGGCAGCAAGGGTTCTGGTCCCCCAGTGTGACAGATTTGATCCTGCAGAACAAGCCCTGGTTGTGGTAGACCAGAACTCTGCCCTGGCCTGCACCCGCCAGGAGGAACTTCAAGGAAGGGCCAGGAAAGTCAGGAAGCTAACATGGCACCGAGTCAGAATGGTTTAGTTTTGTTTCCTTGCTCTCACTTATTATGGTGGGCTGGGAGTTCACCTGGGTCTTGGTTGATCAAGGCTGTGGTTGTCTGGGCTTGGGTTTAGTCTGTGGCTTGGGTCCAGGTCTGTTCTCATCCCATATGGTTCAGTAGCCACCTGAGACCAAAGGCAGGAACCTAAGAAGGATGGATGGAAATACGCGAGGCCGCCTAAGCTCTAGGTTCAGCACTTACACGCCTCTACTTCCGCCTACAATTATCAGCAGAAGTTCATGGCCACGCCCCATTCCAATGGGGCTCTATCGCAGTGGAAGGTGCGCGAATATTTACCGCCTGTCATGTCTCTCTACCTATCTAAATGTGAAAGGAAGTATAACTGTATCCCATGTGATATCTCTATAAATTTTATTTTATTTTCTCAGGATAGCCCCTCTAGGGTAAATCCTTTTCATATATCTGCTTCACCAAACATTTCAACAAACATCTATGGGCCAGGTGCAGTGGCTCACACCTGTAACCCCAGCACTTTGGGAGGTCGAGGCTGCAGTGAGCTATGATCGCATCACTGCACTCCAGCCTGGGCAATAGAGTGAGATGTTGTTTCTTAAAAATTCTTTCTCTGTCTCTCTCTTAACCTTAGGATGAGCAAATTATTAGCAATTCAATTGACTAAAAGAATCCCAGGTAAGGGCAAATCCAACAAATATTTTGTAGTTAAAAATGTTAGACCTAGTTACTTTTAAACTATAATTTTTGTCTCTATGAAATATTTCTGTGTGGAAAGAGTTGATGATGAGACACAATCTCAAAGCAAATGTGGCAATTAAAAAATAACTTAAGGTTGCCTTCAGATGACTGCTGAATCAGAACGTCCCCCTGGGAGTCAAAAAAGTTTCTCGCATTAGAATGATTTTTATTTCTAAGAGAAACAAGGATGAGAAGGAGTATGGAGATTAGTTGCTGAACATGCATTTTTAGATACTGATATCATCTGTGAGGTATAATAAAAAATTCACGAACTAAGGACCTTCTTGAAAGTTGGGAGGCAAGCTCTTTTAGTCGATTGGCAAAATAAAAGAGACACGTAACTGCCAGACACAGAAATGGCTTAGAAAACAAAACCATTCTGCATTGGTGCCATGTTAGTGCCCTGAATTTCCTGGCTCTTCCTTGAAGTTCCTTCTTGTGAGTGCAGACTGGAAGAATAAAATCTGGCACACATGGGGTTCAGATTTCCTCTTGCTGACAAAGCCCTTTTTTTTTTTTTTTGAGTTGGAGTCTCACTCCATCACCCAGGCTGGAGTGCAGTGGCAGGCTCACAGCCACCCCAGTGTTGACCGCTGGGCTCCAGCAACCTTCCGCCTCAGCCTTCCAAGTAGCTGGAACTACAGGCGTGCCACCACGCCCAGCTATTTTGTTTTTTTTTTACTTATTGTAGACACAAGGTCTCACCAAGTTGCCCAAGTTGCCCAGGTTGGTCACAAACCCGCGGGATCAGGCAATCCACTTACCTTGGCCTCCCAAAGTGCTGGGATTACAGGCTGAGCCCGGACTGCCCATTTTTTATATGTTCAAAATGATCTCTGGATTCCTGAGGTCTCCAGGTCCCAGAATTCTCTCTTCTCTCTCCTCTTCTCTGGAACCAGCCAGGACTTCTTTGTTGAATTCCTGCTCATAACCTACTTCTCTTTTTGGTAGACAGGTCTCTTGCCAGTTCTTCATTTCGAGCCTGGAGCTTGCTCCCCCATCTCAATCTGGGTGATGAATTCATCTTCCCAATAGAGAATGCTGCCCTATTCTCAACTGCAGTGCCATACAAGTCAAAGGGAACACCCCATCTACCATCGACTTGCCCTATCAAATATCTGTCTAATGCAGATCAAGACGTGCCATCCAACTGGTCTGCAGATGCTGGCTTCTGTAACGAGGTTAATCCCCCAATATTATAATATTGATTTCAGTTTTCTTCTTCCTCACCCATCAGTCTACATGCACACTGAGGGCTGAAAACTCCTATTAGCAAAATATCTGACATTCGGATTCTCAGTTATATACGTGTTGAAGCAGTGACTACATGAATGAAATAAGGCTGTTACTGTGTGTAGGCTCCAATGGAGAAAATTGAGATATTAACTTTGTTTATCTCTACATTATCTTTGTTTTTCTTTTGAATTTTCTTAGGACTCACATTTAATAGTTATTTAGATAAATGACTCTCAGTAGAAGATTGCATCTTAACATTCGAATCAATAACTATTTTTAATAGAAGATAAAACTGCGTCCTCAATCTTATAGTGAGTGAAATGATTTTTGAAATGTTCACTTCCCTTATACGCATTTTTGTTTAGATTTATTTATTTATTTTTATTAACTGAAATCATAAGATGTCTTGGATATGAGCATGGCCTGGGAAATGTGAATAAAGCAGTAGCCAACCATGTAAATTGGTGCTTTGCAGAGTTCCAATTTTCTTTTTAGATGAACATAATTTAACAAAGGTTTGAGGTGCTTGTTCCAGGTGAACAAATAGCAATGAGATGTCAAGGAAAATTAAAAAAAACAAAAACACAAAAAGTAAAAATGTCTGAGGAGCTACACATTTTTGTGGCTATAGGTATTATTCATCTTTACATCCCTTAAGAGTTAGGAGTTGCTCTACATAAAACCATACATAAAACTGCATGCCCACCAGGGCATGTTGACAAGTACCTGTAGTTCCAGCTACTCAGGAGGCTGAGGCAGGAGGATTGATTGAGTTCAGAAGTTCAAGGCCAGCCTGGGTAATATGAGGCCAGACAATTAAGTTCACAAACTCATCCTAGGAAACGTGCAATATACCTTATTGCCAAATATCACTATGGTTGACTTTGATGCATTCCCATTGGGAAGCTATGCATTAATGCCAGCACCTAGTCCATTCCATCAAAGCAATTTTTCTGGAATGGCCATCAGAGCTGTTGTCATATTGCCCTTGAAGTCCTGAATTTCATCAAAATGTCTTCCAATATTTTCTTTATCTTTGGGTAAAAGGAAAAAGTCATGGAGGGCCAGATCAGGTGAATAGGTAGGGTGTTCTAATACAGTTATTTGTTGACTGGCTAAAAACTCTGTCACAGACTGTGCTGTGTGAGCTGCTGCATTGTTGTGATGCAAGAGCTCCTTCAGGACCATTTTTGCCCACACCTTTCTTGTGCCAAGATTTTCAGTTAAGATTTTCCTGTTTGTTTATCGATGTTCATTTGGTCTGCTATGCTTCTCATAGTCAGCCAACGATTCTGATGCACAATTTGATGAATTTTTGTAATGTTTTGGTTCGTTCTGCTCATTACTGACTGTTGTGACCTCTTTTTTTTTTTAAATCAGTGATGCTTTCTCTCTCCTCAGAAAAACATTTAATCCATTTGCACACTGCCATTTTCTTCATGGCATTATCCCCATAAATTTGTACTAACATGTCCCTGATTTCACTTCTACTCTTGCCAAGTTTAACAAGAAATTTAATGTTTGTTCATTACTCTAATTCAAGCTCTGACATTCTCATGATGGCACGCAAAAACATGCAACAACAATGAACACCACTCAGCAAGACACTGTCACACATTGACATGAACACAGTTGTGAGACACTGATATACCAAGGTTATGAAACCTTACCAAGTTGTTTGCACCGTGCTGCCCATATAAGTGCATGGTGAACTTAATTGTCAAAACTTATATAGCAAAACCCTGTCTCTACAAAAAAACAAACACTCCATGTTCAACCAAGCTGGTAAGATTATTGCAACTAGAATTATTTAATTGTTGCAAAAATCCTAATAGAAGCTGAACCCTGCTTTTTGATGCCTTCCACGTACTTATAGTCTTGGGGCCCAGCACAGTTGGATGAATAAAATCTGTCTGATAATTTCTGTCTCTATAGTAAGGTTAGTTAACAAACTTTCAGAAAGACAGCCATGCTTTTCAGGGCTCTCCTGCCCCTGGGGCAGAGACTTGGAAGGGCTGATAAGAAAAGGACCATGTAACATTCTCCATTCTGTCTGGTTTATGCCTATAAACAAGCTTCTGTTTTTTCAAAGGGTTAAATTTCACAAATACTTGTCTAATTGTCCTCATAGAGATTAGGAAGAGCTTTGGAAATCCCCAATAGCTCTGAGAGTGCTAAATTTTTACCATGAACTTGTATCTATCCTTGGTTCTTTCTGGGACAAGTTTTCCCCGGAACCCCAAGGCAATTTAGTTATGATCTAAATTTATTTATTATTCTATGCCCTTCTTCCCAATCTGAATACATTTTATGGATCTATTTTTCCCCAGGAGAAATAAATATACTAAAAAGATATTACCTCTGATTTTATTCTTGCAACATGGAAAAACCATAAATGCCTCAAATCTCACAAAAACCATAATAAATTAAATTTCTATAATAATTATTATAACTTCTCCAGACTTGATTTGATAGCCTTATATGTAATATTTCTAATATCTCAGAACTCAAAAATAAAACAACTCAAGCAAAAACATACAAACAAAAACAACCACTGAAAAGTAGTTATTATTCCTGTTTCACTCTAAAAAATTAGAGTGTTGATAAAAAAGCCAAACTCTGTAAGATACTTAAAGAGGTTTATTCTGAACCAAATATGAGTGACCATGGTCTAGGGTACAGTCTCACGAGGTCCTCAGAAAGTCTGCCCAAGGTTGTCAGGTTACATCTTGGTTTTATACATGTCATGGAGACAGAAGTTACAGGCCAAGACATAAATCAATACATGCGAGGTATTCATTGGTTTGGCCTGAAGAAGGGGAGCATTTTGAAGCAGGGAAGTGGAAGGGGTTGGCTTGCCGGTCACAGGTGAATTTAAAGAGTTTCTGATTGGCAGTTGGTTGAAAGACTTAAGCTCTGTCTAAAAACTTAGGAAGTCAGTAGAAAGGAAAACAGTAAGTCCCTTGCATACGAATACTCAAGTTGAGAACTTTCAAAGAGGTGAACGAGTGTTCGCCTGTCCAATCATGCAACTTAGTTCAAGTGTTTGACGTACATTGTCACATGCATGCATCCTCTACAAGTGGTTGTGCTTTTGTGTACTTTGCTGTATAGAGTACAGCAGAACAGGACTGTATTATTTGTGTGAAAAGTACCATAAACCTATTATAGCATAGTACTGTATAGCCTATTGTGTTTGTTGGGTACCTAGGCTAACTTTGCTGGGTTTAGGAACAAATTGGACTTATGAACACACTATTGAAGGGAACTCATTCATTTGTAGGGGACTTACTGTACTTGAGCTAAAGTAAGGGAATTTGTGAAAGTTGAGGTTCTTGTTATGTAGATGAAGCCACTAAGTAGCAGGATTCGAGAGAATGGATGGGGTAAATGTTTCTATTTGGGACTTGCAAAGTATCAGACTCTTATTTAAATCTCTCCTGGATCTGGGAAAGATCTAGGGAAGGAGATTTCTATGGATGCAAATCCCCCATGAGATGGCTTTGTGGGGTCGTTCCAAAATATGTGAACAAAATATATTTGGGGGTAAAATATTCTCATTTCCAATCGGACTTGTTATTTGTCACATGATGCTATACCAGTGTCAGGTTGGACCTGGTATGTTATCACCACAGAGTCTGTTTCATCAGTCTTATGATCTCTGTTTTAATGTTGATGCTAGTCACTTGTGCCTGAACTCCAAAAGAGAGGCATTAGAGCAAGGCATGTCTGACCTTCTTTCTCACCAGGTCTCAAATTCTGTTTTTCAGGTTTACCTTGGCCTAGAGGGGATCCGTTTAGTCAGTTGGGGGAATTAGAATTTTATTCTTTGTTTACAAGAGAATCGAGAAAGTTCTAGCCAACTGCCTAATGACACAAAGCAGAGTAACAGAATCTGAACATAGGTCCTCCTACAGACAAAGAATGCACTCTCCACTCATGTTGTAGAAATGTACATCGGAAGTGACTTTAGTAATCCCCACAGTGGGAGTTTCCTTGGTAGAATTTAATCATTTCAGAGTAACAATTACAGGTTAACTGTCACTCCAAGATATTATGTAAATTGAGCTTTCTTTGTCATTGAAAAGTTGGCATTTTCTATGTTTCATGATGTTATTTATACATTGCAGAAGGGAGATTTTCAGTCATTTGACTAAGTTGGAAGAAAACACATTACCAAAAAGTAATTGCAGTGGCCTTGCTGAGAACTTCTCTAAGCAATTCTCAGATTTTAAAAAAAAAAGTGCAATTATCGCCCTTTGGACTCCCAGATAGATAGATACCATTTTGGAAACTACAATAAACTTCAGGCCCTAATTTACAACTGCTACAGGCCAGGAAAACACATGTTTACGCTTTGTGAGACTGTATTAATAAAAATCATTATATTTAGCCTGAGTTCTCTGGGGGAAAACTGCAATTCCTGAAATATTAAATAAAAAGAACATATGCAGGAGAAATTAAGTGAACCAGATGTCATCAGCAAAAAAAAAAAAAAAAAAAAAAAAGATACTCAGGGTTCCAAATTTAGTTGACTAAGTATTGATTGCAAGTGTTTCTAGGTGAATTGCAATTTAAAAAATATTGTTGAAAAAAAGAAACTCAAATATATACATGAATGTTGAAGTGAACATTAAGAAAAAATAACAACTTGTATAGTTGTTACATTTTTAGGCTTAATGTTCGAAGAATTGATCCCAATATAATGATAGCATCCTTTTAAGTTCACATGATTGTCAAATAAAAGATCTGAAGAAGACACAGTCCTTTAGTAAATAGTTCTTGGTGCAATAACTGTCACATTCCAGTTGTCCTATCTGGGGGATATTAACTAAAACTCAACAATAAAAAGTAGAGGCAAAAGCAATATCTGAATGAGAATTTTGCCAATTTTCCATGGAAAAGGAATTTGAGAGAGCCACTGCTGTGGTTAATGAGCGACACTGGGAACGAAGCCAGCAAGCCTATTGCTGGCGTATCCTTTCCCACGAGATACTGTGGGTAACATGCTCGTGATCCGTCTCTCTGGTTATCATGAAATAATTAAAATAAATCAGGACTCCCTTTCCTGCTGTGAGTCTTTTATTGGGATCAAAGACAGATTCCCAGCACTCCCTCAATCTGTAACTCTGGTGACTTGGGCATAGTCCCCTCATATTACTTCTGCAAAACTAGAGTTTCTCAGCGTCTCACTTCTCAGAAGAGAACTATGGCAGCAGAGTCTGGGGGTTACATACCAAGGTGCTGTCCATAAAAAAAACCACCAACATTGGGTCATCAGTTCTTCTAAGTGGCTGTCAATCAAAGGTTCTCACAACCCCCTCTGCAGGTTCAATATTTTGCTAGAGCAGTTTGCAAAACTCAGGAAAGCATTCTACTGACACCGGTTTATTATAAAGAATATTATAATGGATACAGATGAGAGCCAGATAAAGAGGTACATAGCGCAAGGTATGAGGGAAGGAACGCAGAGCTTCCATGCCTTCTCGGGTCGCTCCTGTGTTCACACACCCAGAAACTCCCAAGCCCCTTCAGTCAGGGGGACCCATTATATAGTTACAGGGGTCACCAGCCACCCAATCATCTCATAAGCATACAAAAAAACACTCCAAGGATTCCAAAGGTCCTAGAAGTTCTTGTGTCGAGAACCACAGACTAAGACCAAATAGTGTAACAAAAGATATTCATCTTAACCTTATCATTCAGGAAATTACTAGAGTGTTAGGAGTTCTATGCCAGGAACCAGGAATAAAGACCAAATATATATGTATTTCCTATTATATCACAAATAGACAAAACCTCAAACATATAGATTGTAGTAACATTTGGTAAAATATTTGAAAAATGATAGAGTGTGAGTATTTCGAACCTCACTGGTGTGCTGTTCTATGTGTTTTAACACAGGCATAGGTTTGCCTAGCTACCAATGCACTCAGAATACAGAACAGTTTTTATTTTTTATAACTATTTTATTATAGAGATGTGGGGTACAAATCAGGATTAAACACATAGGTCATCTACATGCAGGTGAAATGTGGGCCTCCAACTCATCCTTACTTCCCTGGTTTAGGAACAGGTATGCTTTATGTTGGTATGTGAACTCCCTCTCCCCCTCTCCTGGCAATGTCCTGTGCCTGCCAATCCCTCCCTTGTGCTATTGTGATCAATACCCAGGTGCGACTTATGAGTGAGAACATGTGGTATTCAGTTCTTTGTTTCTGTGATAGATCAGTAAGTATGATGATCTTCACCTCCGCCCAATTTACTACAAAATCCATGATTTTTGTCTTTCTTTATGTCTGCATAATATTCCATCGTGTATATGTACCACTTTTTCTTTATTCGGTCCACTTTCGATAGGCAATAGGGCTGGTCCCGTGTTTTTGCTATTATGAAGAGTGTGTAATAAACATGGATATGCAGGTGTCTTTTTTGTAGAGCGATTTATGTTCCTCCAGGTATATTCCCAGGAGGGATATTGTTGGATCATATGGAAGGTCAGTGTCTTGTTCCTGAGAACTGTTTTTAAAAACTGCTTCCTGTGACTCCTCTGTAGTTTCACGTTCCCTAATCCCTTACCCTTGTCAACCATGGGTCTGTTGTCTGTTACTATTGTTTTTTTCTTTCCCAGTGTGTGAAATTAATGGCACCATACAGTAAGCAAACTCAGATCGACTCCTTTCACATAACATAGCACCTTCCAGAACCCTCCAAGCATTTGCATGTATCCACAGTTTGTTCCTTCTTATTGATTAATAGAATTTCATTGTTTGATGTACCGTACTTTGTTTATTCACAGTATTTGCTCTCCAAGTCCAGCAGGGTTTCTCAGAGAGGCCCAAGTACGTAAAATGAGCTTGCATCATGTCTGAGGAGAACCTATTCTTTCGTAATTGGCTATAAGTTAATCTGCCCAACCATTGCCCTAGAGAAAGACATTTTCAGTGAAGAGATCTTACTTTTGCTCCAGTGGGAGACACTCAAGAGACACTCAATCTTCTGAGACTGTTTGCTATATAAACTTCCTTGACTAGATAGTCCAGAATAACAGGGCAGTTGTGCCCCATTCCCCAAATGTGCTGACATGTGAAAAGGCTATTGAGAATTGTTCCCCAACAAATGAGAACAGAAGTTCACTGTCTCCCAGAAAAGCAAGTTTGACTAAATAAGTTTGGAGATGTTTCATGCTAGAGCCCCATCTTGGAGATTCACGTTAGTATCTCATGTTCAGAAGAATTCTGTTTTAAAGAAATTCATTTAATTTTTTTATAATTCAGTATTTTCCAAATTATTTAAACTATGGAACAACACTATCCAGTAGAACTCTCTGTAATGATAAGAATGTTCTATGTTTGTGGGGTCCAATACAGTGGGTATCACCCACATGAGGCTCTTGAACTTGAACTGTCACTGAGGAACCAAATTTTTCATTTTATTTATTTTAAATAGCCATCTATGCTCATGACTTTAACTTAATTTAATTTAAATAGCTGTATATGACTCGTGACTTTTACTTTTATTTAAATAGCTGTATATGATTCGTGACTTTTAATTCAATTGAACTTAAATAACTGTCTATGGCTCATGCAGCTACACAACCTTTGAAAATTTCCTCTACACAAGCACTTCTTTTCGCATCCCATCAAACTCTTGTCCCACACAGGACCAGCTACATAATTGTCAGGATCAAGACAACATGAAAATGTGAGTTGGAGCCATGTTCCCACAATGTGTTCCAAAGGATCAGGTACAGCTCTACGGGTGAGCAACCCACAGAGTCAACAGGGTGCTGCACATGTCTAAAAAATAAGGAAAAAATGTCATGAAAGGCGCCAACACCCCAAGTATTCTTCTCTTTTGTGGTTTCTCTATTGACTTGTCATGCAAGTTTCTTTTTTGCTGTCTCCTGTTGTTGAAGTAAAACAAGAAGGTTAAACCTGTGGATGATTAACTTTGATTTTACCTTTCATCTTTACATTTTCAGTTTAAAATACAAATGTAAGAGCCTGACCTGGGACGTAGAATCTGCAAAACTGCCCAGTTCGTCTTCTGAAGTTTCTGCAGACATCCGTCTTTTCTTATCAGAGCAGTCGAGACATGCATACTTCTGGGTCCACACTTGTTCTATTAATGCCTTTTACCTCAGGCTTATTGACAAATATGGGAGGACTGAAAGAATAGGAAATATTGTTGCAGGAGTTTTCAACTTCGTTGTTAGCTTAAACCAGTAACCTTCGGTTCTTGTACCACGACCAAGAAGATTAAGGAATGAGGACACCAAAAGAGGGAGTTTATTCAACAGCAAAGCTCTCCAGAAAAGAGGGGGCCCAAAATGATTTACCAGTGCTAGGAGTTTGTGGTTTTATCTTATCTTTTCTGGGGGTGTTGCTCTCATTTACATCTCATCCATGCCTTACTTTCAGTTCTTATTGCACATGCGGGTCCTTGGCCAAAGTTACTCCATCGTGAATATTACCCGTAAGTACCACAGAAAAGCCCATGGGGGGGGGTAAATCTGCAATGCAAATGCTATGTTAATGATATTATAATAAGCCAAGGACAAGTTAGGACATTTAGTTAAGCTACTGCACCTGTGTTTAAGCAGCACCTGTGTTAAAAGTCCCTTTTAGCAGTACATCCTGGGTTGAGAGGATGCTCTCAACTGCATTAACCACATTTTCAGCTAACAATTGAATAATGGGGGTGGTGCAGGGGGCATTTCTGCAGGTATAAGTCTCTTCAAGACCCTCCCTTTCTGTCTGCCTAACCAGCTTTTGACTATCTCCTCTCTCAATATGGCTTGTCTCATCTTTCCTTTTCTTCTATGTCATCACTTTTGCCATAGGCGATTGCCTGATTCAGGGGAGTTAGATGAATGAACAAGGACACGAGAGGTGTCCTTGATCGTCTGCATTTCTCAGAATATCATCACCTTCTTTCTGTGTTCAAAGCAAGTTCTGGTTTGAATGAAAACCAAGGTGTTTTGGGCTGCCAGTCTCCCCACTTACTGAGACACAGACATAGCAGAATCATCTTGTACTCCTTCTGCAACTTGCTGAACTCCTCGCTATGGGGGTCAAACAGGATTCTGTGTTTCTGGGGCATCACGAATATTGCATGTACAAGAAGTGGCAAGGAACAAGGTGGACACGTGTATCACTTGTATATCTTCTGTTCACATGTGTATCCCATTGTCCCCTCGGATTTCATGTACAGAATAAGTTCAAAGGTAAAATTGAGAACTTCAAAAGGCCATAGCAGTGTATAAGACAAGTGCAGGGCTGGCATGTAGTGCCCTGTGCAACTGTATAGCTGGCACACTGCTAAAGCTGGCCCTGATTCCATGGGAGCACATCTGGGGAGCACTGCTCTAACTCAGTACAGTTGACCCTTCTCATCCACGGATTCTGTATCTGGGGATTCAACCAACCTTGCATCAAAAATATTCAGGAAAAGAAAAAGATGGTTGTAGCTGTACTGAATGGGCACAGGCTTTTTTGGGGTCATTATTCCCTAAACAATGCAGTCTAACAACTATTTGCATAGTGCTTTCCTTGTACTAAGTATTTTAAGTAATCTGAAGATTTAAAAAAATTTTTTTTTTAAATCAATATTTTTTATTATGGTTTTGTGGGGTACAGTTAAGGGTTAGGTGTACAATTACGCTTCATTCAGGCACCCTGTTGATAAGAGGTGTTTCCCCGTCCCCAGACAGATATTTGCTACTGTTAATCTTATCCCCCCCATAGTTTCCCAGTACCGTCAGTCATTTTCTTATAGTATTACATTGGATGTTCAAGGTCCATTATATGAGTGAGAACATGTGATACTCGGATCTTTGTTTCTGTGAGAGGTCACTCAGTATTATAGACTCTAGTTCCACCCAGGTTGCTGAGAAATTCATGATTTTGTTCTTTTTTATGACTGCGTAGTATTCCATCGTGTATATGTACCACTTTTTAAAATCCAGTCCTCTTTTGATGGGCAGCATAGTTGTTTCCAGGTTCTTGCTATTGTGAACAATGCTGCGATAAACATATGTGTGCAGGTATCTTTTTTATAGAGTGATTTGAGTTCTTCAGGATTGCGGGGTCATATGGGAGGTTGATATTTAGAGCTTTTAGGAATCGCCACACTGCTTTCCACAGAGGTTGCACTAGTTTACACTCCCACCAGCAGTGTAGAAGTGTTCCCTTTTTGCCACACCCTCTCCAGCAGCTGTTATTTTTTGAGTTGTTGATAATTGCCATTCTGACTGGAGTTAGGTGGTATCTCAGTGTGCTTTTGATTTGCATCTCCCTGATGATGAGTGAGGTTGAACATTTCTTCATGTGTTTGTTGGCTGCCCGGATGTCCTCTTTTGTGAAGTGTCTGTTCATATCTTTTGCCCATTTAATAATGGGGTTGTTTGTTTTTTTCTTTTCAGCATGCTTTAGTTCCTTGTAGATCCAGGATGTTAAGCTTTTGTCAGACCTGGTGTTGGCAAATATTTTTTCCCAGTCTGTAGGCTGTCTCCCTGCTCTCTTGATGGTTTCTTTGGCCTTGCAGAAGCTTGTCAGTTTAATGAGGTCCCACTTGTCTATCTTCTCTCTTTTGACCTGTGGGTTTCGGGTTTTGTTCAGGAATTGGATGCCAGTTCCGATTTCCATGAGGGTATTTCCTTCCTTTTCTAAGGTTCTTATGGTTTGAGGTTTTACATTTAGGTCTCTGATCCATTTGGAGTTAACCTTTGTGCATGGGGATAGATAGGGGTCCTGTTTCAATCTTCTGCATGTGGTCAGCCAGTTTTCCCAGCACCATTTACTGAATAGGTTCTCCTCTCCCCAGTGGTAGGTGGTGGGGGCTTTGTCGAAGATGAGTTGGTTGAGAAATTGAGGTTTTCTTCTGGAATCTCAATTCTATTCCATTGATCTATATGCCTGTTTCTGTACCAATACCAAGCTGTTTTGATGATTGTAGCTTTATCGTAAAGTTTGAAGTCTGGTAATGTGATACCACCTGCTTTGTTTTTTTTTTTTTTTTTTTTGCTGAGGATTGTTCTGTCTATTCTTGGTCGTTTGTGTTTCCATATGAAATCCTGCGTTGTTTTTTCCTGTCTGAGAATAATGTTGCTGGTAATTTGATGGGTATTGCATTGAATTTGTAGATTGCCTTAGGTAAGATGGACATCTTCACAATGTTGATTCTTCCAATCCGTGAGCATGGGATATATTTTTCCACTTGTTTGTGTCATCTTTGATTTCTTTGAGCAGTGTTTTGTAATTTTCATTGCAAAGGTCTTTCACATCTCTGGTTAGGAAGATGCCAAGGTATCTCATTTTCTTTGTGGCTATTGTGAATGGAATTGTGTTTTTTATTTGGGTTTCTGTTTGTTTATTATTGGTGTAGAGAAATGTGATTGTCTTTCGTACATTTATTTTGTATCCTGAGACTTTGCCAAAGGCCTTTATCAGTGTAAGGAGGTTTTTGACAGATTCTCTTGGGTTTTCAAGGTACACAATCATATCATCTGCAAAGAGAGATAATTTGACTTCCTCTTTTCCTATTTGGATACCCCTTATTGCCTTCTCTTCTCTGATTACTCGAGCCAGAATTTCCAATACTATGTTGAACAGGAGGGGTGAGAGTGGGCATCTTTGTCTTGTTCCAGTTTTCAGGGGACATGGTTCCAATTTTTGTCCATTTAGGAGTATGCTGGCTGTGGGTTTCTCGTAGATGGCTTTTTCTATTTTGAGGTATGTTCCCCGTATGCCTAGATGTTCAAGGGTTTTTATCAAGAAGGGGTGCTGGATTTTATCAAAAGCTTTTTCTGCATCTAATGATATAATCATGTGGTTTTTGTTTTGACATCTGTTGATGTATTTAATTACATTTATGGTTTTAGGAATGTTGAGCCAGCCTTGCATCCCAGGAATGAAACCTACTTGGTCATGATGGATGATTTTGAGATGTATTGCTGAATTTGGTTTGCTAGGATCTTGTTGAGAATTTTAACATCTATGTTCATCAAAGATATTGGCCTGTAGTTTTCTTTCTTTGTTGGATCTTTACCTGGCTTGGGTATCAATGTGATGTTGACTTTGTAAAATGATTTGGGGAGAGTTCCATCTTTTTCAATTGCCTGGAATACCTTCAGTAGGATTGGTATCAGCTCCTCCTTAAATGTCTTATAGAATTCTGCTGGAAAGCCATCTGGACCAGGGCTTTTTTTGTAGGAAGTTTTCTTATTATGTAGTCGATTTCCTTGATTGTTATTGGTCTATTTAGGGTCTCAATTTCTTCTTGTTCCAATCTAGGTAGGTTGTGTGATGTCAGAAAGTCCTCCATTTTCTTAAGGTTTTCAAGTTTGTTTCCATACAAGTGTACGTAGTAGTCTCGAATGATCTTTTGAATTACTTCAGGGTCAGATGTGACTTCATCTTTTGTGTTTCTGATTGTGCTTATTTGATTTTTTTCTCGTTTTTTCTTGGTCAATCTAGCTAGGGGACCATCGATCTTGTTTATCCTTGTGAAGAACCAGCTTTTTGTTTCATTGATTTTTTGTATTATCTTTTTGTCTTCTATGTTCTGGATTTGGGTTTTTATTTTGGTGATCTGGATTCTTCTGCTGAAATTAGGTTTTTGTGGTCTTGGTTTTCCAGCTTCTTTAGGTGGCTTGTTAGGTTGTTAATTTGTGTTCCTTCCATTTTCTTCATGTGTGTTTGTAGGGATATAAATTTCTCTCTTAATACCACTTTCAAGGCGTCCCAGAGATTTTGGTAAGATGTTTCTTCATTTTCATTTGTTTCCATGTATCTGCTGATCTCTGTTTTGATTTCATCATTGACCCAGGAGTTGTTTAGCATCATGCTGTTTAGTGTCCATGTCTTTGTGGGTTTTGGGGGATTTGTTGGTGTCAATGTTTATTTTTATTCCACTGTGGTCTGAGAAGGTGCATGGTAGAATTTCGGTCCTTTTAAATTTGCTTATGCTTGATTTATGGCCAATTTTGTGGTCGATCTTAGGATATGTTCCATGCGGTGATGAGTAGAATGTATATTCTGTGGTCTTTGGATGGAGTGTTCTGTAGGTATCAATTAAGTCCATTTGGTCCAAAGTCACATTGAGGTTCTGGATCTCCTTGCTGATTTTTTGTCCTGATGATCTGTCTAGGGTTGTGAGTGGGGTATTAAAGTCCCTAGTTATGATGGTGTTAGAGTTAATATCTCTCTTTAGTTTTCCTAGAAGTTGCTTTATGAAAGTTGGCACACCTAGTTGGGTGCATATATGTTTAGGATAGATATTTCTTTTTGATGGATTGAGCCTTTTATCATTATGTAGTGGCCTTCTGTATCTTTTTTGATTTTTAATAGCTTGAAGGGTATTTTGTCTGAAATTAAGATCGCTACTCCTCCTTTCTTTTGTATTCCGTTCACCTGAAAGTTTGTTTCCCATCCTCTTACTTTGAGTCTGTGGGTGTCCTTTCTAGTGAGGTGAGTCTCTTGAAGGCAAAAGATTGTTGCCTGATGATATTTTATCCATTTTGCCATTCTATGTCTTTTCAGTGGTGCATTTAGTCCATTCACATTTAGGCTAATAATTGAAATGCAAGAGTTGATCCCTGTCATAAGGTTCTTACAGAGTTGTTCCTGTTTGTTTGTTGTCTTTCTTTGGGTTCTGGAGTTGGCTCATGTGTGTTTTTAATCTTTTGCCTGTACTCTTGTGAATAATGTTGTTGTTCTTTTTTCCTTTTCTTCTGTGTTCAGTACTTTCTTAAGTGTTTCTTGTAGAGGTGGTCTGGTGGCAGCGTAGGTTCTTAGGGATTGGATATCTGGAAAAGATTTCAATTCTCCCTCACTAGTGAAGCTTAGTTCGGCTGGGTAGGTTATTCTTGTTGAAATTGTTTCTCTTTTAGAACTTTGAAGATAGGGTTCGAGGCTCTCCTAGCCTGAAGGGTTTCTGTGGATAAATCTGCTGCTATTCTAATTGGTCTTCCTTGGTAGGTAGTCTGGCCTTTTTCTCTTGCTGCCTTTGGGATTTTGTCTTTTATAGCTACTTTGTTTAGGCGAATTATTATGTGTCTGGGAGTTGGTCTTCTCATTTGTTGTCTTGCAGGGGTTCTCTGAATCTCTTGTGTTTGCATTTTTCATCCTTGATGAGATGAGGGAATGATTTCATGAAATGTTTGTTCCAGTGTGGCTTCTGTTTCTCTCTCTGCCTCAGGAAGCCCAATTACTCTTAGGTTTGGTCTCTTGAAGTGATCATTCATCTCTTGCAGGTTTTGTCCTGTCTTTTTGAGCTTCTTTTCTATGCTTTTGACAGTTTGGGTTAGTTCTGTGTTTTGGTCTTAGAGCTCTGAGATTCTTTCTTCTGCTTGGCTAATTCTGCTTTCTGTGCTTATTAGTCTGTTATTCATTTCCATCACAGTATTCTTTACTGCTGTTATTTCTGACATCAGCTCCTTCCTATTTTCCTCTTGTCTCTCCTCAATTTTTTAAATTCTCTCCATTAATGTCTTGATGTCTTCGTTTGTTGCATGTGACCAG
Organism: Carlito syrichta; assembly: GCF_000164805.1. Classification (NCBI taxonomy): domain Eukaryota; kingdom Metazoa; phylum Chordata; class Mammalia; order Primates; family Tarsiidae; genus Carlito; species Carlito syrichta. The sequence continues at coordinate 377,725 of NW_007260438.1, read as the reverse complement.
TCATTCTGGGGGCTCTTCATTGTTTGTGTTCCAGAATCTGTTTCTCAGTGTCTGATCTCCTAGGGGTCTGTGTGAGACCTATATTCTTCTTTTGGTTTCTTCATTTGTGCAGTTTTTCCCCCTCCCTTCTTTTTCCTTCCCTCCATGTCACCGTCTTCTTTAATTCTGTTATTCAGGGGTAAAGGGATTGGTTTTACTTCTGTTTGTTCAATCTCCTATTCTTTATGTATGCCCTCTTACTTTGTTCAATTCTGGAGTTGCACTGTAGGTTGGAGGTGGTGCTTTTTGCAGTTTTGAGGTTTACTTAAGGGGGGAGCTGTGATTCAAAATCTATCTGCAGGACCTGGTATTCGCTGACAGGTGTGTGGATAATCTGGAACCCACTTCCCACTGCCTTGGAATCTGTCTGTGCAGTGGGGCTGTAGGTTTACTCCCTGAAATAAAATGTGATTAGCAGAGGGAAGAGAATGGAGCAGATAGTGGGCTGAAGAGGGGAGTGGGGAGATAGAGGAGTAAGGGGGGAAACAAACGTGTGCCAACAAATAGAGAGAGAGACCTATACTGAAACAGATAAAAACAGTAGACCACATCTACTGACGAACCAACTCCTATACAAAAACAAAAACAAAAAACATATAGTGATGCTAATATACAAGCTAACCAACCACCTTATTGGTGTGCTGTTTCTCTATACAACGATATGGTTTACAGAGAGAAGAAAAGAGAAGAAAAGGAACAGGAGGGGAAAAAAGGAACAAACAGTAGGAATAGAATTAAGTCATTAAACTAACAGAATCAATGAAGCACACTCTGAGACTTTTCATTTAAGTCCAATGTCCTTTCAGTTCTGATTTCTAGCTTTCTTTTCAAGCAGGTAAATTAGTTTGCAGTTAGGGTCAGTTGCCCCTGGTCTGCTGTGAAGGACAGTTCAGGTCACCCTCCATTCACCACTCTGGCCTATGTCCTTTTCAAGCTTGTTTCTCCAGTTTTGGTGTAGTTACCGTGAATCGTTAGCAGGTGGTGCTATCTCAGTGCTCACCCCAGAGGGGGTGGGGCTGGACAGGAACTGGCGAGACTGGAGATGGATGCCTGCCTCAGGGCACAGGCAGGAGACTCACGGCGGGCAGGACGTCTTGGTCGCAGGAGAGGTGGCAGCGATCCCAGCAGATCTTCCCTGAAGGGGCTTCAAGGACTGAAGTCATGGATCCCCTCCAGCCTGGGTGGTGCGATGTGGTACCGGTGGTGGCTGTGGTGGCTGCGGCAGCGGCATCTGCGCTGCAGTGGCTGTCCAGTCCGTTGTGATGCCCCAGCGGTGGCAACGGCTGAGCTCCATATGAAGAGCAGGCTGCGATTTTGGGGTCTGCAGTCCCCCAGGTGAGAGCCAGAGACCCACTGCAGTTCTCCTTTGCAGAGGGTTTCATAGACCAGTTTGCCCCGTTGCCATCTTGCTGGAAGTTGAAGATGATTTAAAGTATACAGAAGGATGTGAGTAGTTATATGCAAATACTATGCTGTTTTATATCAGGGACTTGCACATCCACACATTTTGGTAACCAAAGAGGTCCTGAAACCAATTCCCTGAGGATACAGAGGGACAACTGTAAGTGAAGGTAGAAACATTACCTACATTTCTATTACCTACATTTTTTGCAGGAGTTAAATGGGTTGACGTGAATTAGCTGGGAGTTGTCAAAACACTGTTTCATGACAAACAACTCCAACACTCTGAGCCTTACAGCAGCAAGCACTTTCTCTTGCTGATAGCCCTGTGGGTAGGCTGGGTGGATCTGCTCAGGATGTGGGTCCGCTGGACTTGGCTCCAAGCATTGGGTTTGGGTCTGTCCCAGCAGCCCTTAGGCCATGTTCTCCTCATGGCGGATCTTCTGAACACAAGAGGCACATATCACACAGCACATGGAAAGTTACTGCTCATGTTATCCCACTGGCATTCCATGGGTCAAAGAAAATTCTGTGGGCTAAAGTCAGTGTTCAGTATGGAACATGAATATCTGTTACATGGTAATCCAGTCAATCATGGTGCTGTTCTTTAAACCCAATTTCCCAGTTGGTCTTTCTGATTCTATATTCTATGTGGAGTTGTGAGAAAAGTGAATTTCAAGTCGTTGCCAAGCTTTCTGAATCTGTACTCTGGCTGTGATTCTATGTTCCAAAATACTGAGAGGGTCTCTTTGAAGAGTTGGAAGACTAACCATGTGCCCTGATCTCGCCACAGTATGGAGCTAAAATGATTCTGGGAGAATGGTGAATATGATGTTGTGGTAATCTTGGGTGCTACCATGGAATACTATGCAGTCATAAAAAGGAATAAAATCACATTGTTTGTGGCGACTTGGATACAGCTGGAGGCTATTATTCTAAGCAAATTAACACAGAAGCAGAAAGCCGGATACTGCATGTTCCCCTTTATAATTGGAAGCTAAACACGAGGCACACACCGTATATAGGAATGGGAACGACAGACACTGGGACCCCTAAAGTGGAGAGGGGGTGAGAGTTGAAAAAAGACCTATTGGGAACAATGCTCTCTATTTGGGTGACGGGCTCAATAGAAGCCCAAACCAGCTGGGCTCAGTGGCTCAGCCTGTAATCCCAGCACTTTGGGAGGCAGAGGAGAGAGGATTGCCTGAGCCCATAGGTTTGAGAGCAGCCTGGGCAACTTGGCAAGACCTCGTCTCTACAATAAATTGAAAATAAACCAAGCTTGGAATCACACGCCTGTAGTTCTGGCTACTTGGAAGGCTGAGGTGGAAGGATCGCCAGAGCCCAGCAGACTGAGGTTGCGGTGACCAGGAGCGTGCCACTGCATTCTAGTCTGGGCAACAGAGTGAGACTCCAACTCAAAAAAAAAAAAAAAAAAGAAGCCCTAACCTCACGTTCACAGAGTATGCCCATGCAAAAAACCTGCACATGCACCTCTGAATGTAAAATAAAAATGAAACTCTTGAGTGCTAGACCTTGATCATGGTCACTGGCAGACCCAAAAGGAACCTTAAAGCTGGTTCCTGAAGCTACTGAGAGCATGGGAGCAGCAGTCAGCCTCAGGGTAGTAAAAGTGAGATTTTTCCCCTGCTGGCAGCCTACAAGGACCACACACACACACACACACACAGAGGGCAGCTTCACTGTATGGGCAAGATAGGCAGACGTGGAAGTGAGAGGCTTACCTATGCAGGTGCTCCAGGCATACTATGACAAGTCACCATAAGGCAACAAGGTATATGTCAGCCTCTTTTTAAAAGTATTCTAGAAAGACGAAAGAGTCTTTCATATGTTTTCTATTTATTACAATGAATTTTATGAAAAGTGGGAAAGGTAAGATTGTCTATATCATCTATAAAGAGGTGCTGTACACTTTCAAATTCTGAAAACTTGGGAAGAGACTTTGCTCTTACAATAGGAACAACAGGCACTGGGGTCTACTAAAGTGGGGAGGAGGGAGACTCCCTATTGGGTACCACCATGCTCACTATTTGGGTGATGGGTTCAATAGAAGCTTAAACTTTATTGTCACACAATATCCCCATGTGACACACCTGGCATGTTTCCCTTGCATCTAAAATTTTTTAAAAAACAATTAAAAAATTTAAAAAGAAACTCTTTCTGGCTCACAGATTCCTGAGAGAGGAGCCCAAGGAAAGAGGGTTACATAGTTATGTAGTTTGATGCATAGCATAGCAACTCTGATTTGTAAGTAACAAATTGCTAAGCAAATGTGTCTAGCTCTAACACCTGGATGAAAGAATTGCTTCATAAAGTACAACAAGAGAACTCCAGAAATGAGGCAAGTGTCTTTCACTCCTCCAAAGACCTGAGAAATCAAAGATTATGGCTTGCACCCTGCAGTCAGAAGGGATGCTCATGTGGAATTGATGTGGTGTCCAAAGGCATGATTACACATGTATCGTTTTATATGTTCTTTTAGATGGTAGCTCTATTTCCAGAGTTAAAAAGTCTGTTCAGTTCATTCTGTGGCTATGGATTCCAGCACTTGAGCTAGCCTGGCATTTGAGATGAGACGCTCTTAATCCGAAAGGGTTTCAGTGTGTCTGTGAAGCCATGAAATGTGTATGCAAAATTGGGGCATATACTTATATGATAGTTGTTCTAGGGAGTGTGTCCACAGCTTTCAATAGATTCTCAAAAGGGTTCATGACACAAAAAACCCAAGCACTACTAATTTAGAACGTTGTTTATAAGCGCAATGGCTTTTCAAATCCAGAAAAACAACTTACAAACAAGTTTTTGGAGGGCAGCCTGTGGGGAACTTGAGGGCTGCAAATATGTCTTGCGATGATGAATCATACAAAAGGGCGATTTTATGAAAATTTCAGTAAATGCTTGCCTTGATTTCACTCTCAGTCCAAATTGATCTTAAAGTGTTATCCTTTTCATCCACTCTCCTCTTGCCTGTAATTGTTCAAGGTAGCTCCAGTCAGAGATTTCCATAAAATGGTTTACCTAGGCTTTATTTATTTATTTTTCCTTATTTTGTATCTAAAATGCATCTAAGTCCCCAAAGGTTTTTCTTGCTCTGGAGAATCAGTGGGTCAGAGGCAAGAGATGGAGGGAAGCTGTAGTTGAACGTGAAAAATAGAAGTTTGGGGCCAAGGGCACCCTGGTGGAGAGTGACATTTGAGCTTGAGGGATTTATAAGTAATTCCGCACAAACTCAGCCCCGACCTGAGCCCTTTTAAGGTTCAGAAATCAGGGGCTAATTTTGTGTGTTCTTGCTGAGTTTTCACATGGCTCCACGGTGCCTGCTTCCAGCTGGAACTGGACGTGGAAACACTTATACTGAAATAACATTGGGAAAGGAGCCCCCGTGAGGCTTCTGATCAAGCAGGAATGTAGCAAAGCTACAGTCCCCAGGAGACAGCCTCATTTATTATTTTTATCTTCTTTTTTGCCTCATCCTAAGAAAGTTTCTGGGCAGATAAAGATCTTTATATAAAAGACGCTTTGTAAGACTTAGCACCCTTAGATCTCTTTGGAAATTCAGACTTTAAAGAGGCTTATACTAAAGCAAGTCTGTCTGCCGGTGAATTACTCAAGAAAGCATCCTTCCTAAAAGTGTCGATATTCCTGGAGGCTGACATCTTTTCTGAGTTATTTTCTTTCTCGATTTCTGACAAATGGATTAAGCAAATTTTTTAAAGAGGTAGCAACCTGCTCGTTCTAGTCAGATTATGTTTCTAGGTTCTCTCCAAAAGCATTTTGTGTATTTATTTGTGCATTGAATCTACCAAAATTACTAAGTAGTATAATAACACATCTAAGTCAAAATTTTCACATTGGCTTTACAAGATCTGGATTAGACTTCCATATTCTGCAAACCCATGCATTAAATAGAGTAGCCAACAATATATTAAAAGTGTGTCCACATCACACGATGGTACAACTGTCTGTAGGTGTAAGGGCTCCAAGTTTTTTGTGAGTTGGAGTCTCACTCTGTCACCCAGGCCTCAACCTGCTAGGTTCACTTGATCCTTCCACCCTCAGCCTTCCAAGTCGCTGGAACTACAGGCATGTGCCACCATGCCTGGCAGTATCACCAAGTTGCCCGGGCTGGTCTTGAACTCATGGGCTCAAGCAATCCTCTCTCCTCAGCCTCCCAAAGTGCTGGGATTATAGGCGTGAGCCACTGTACTCGGCCTGAGCTCCAAGTTTTAACAGAGGTAGAAGAAGCAAAGAAAATGGCTCTGGGCATTGGACACAACCTTTTGCTTCTTGGCTTTAACCAAGCAGGGTGGTCCCTTTGGCTACTTCTCCACAGATCCCAGTAACATGAGAAACGACAGGAGTGTCCCTTTCCCACTTATGTGAAAGAAGTCTAATTTGAGTTGGAATCAGTTTTGTATTTGGATAAAGAGGCGTGACTGATAGTCATGCCGTGCTGTTTATCAAATACAAAACCTATTGACCACATCTTCCCATTTTGTGGCAAAATTGTTCTTTGATAATACAGGGGGCACCAAAGACATGTATACACATTTTAAGTACGACAATTTCTCAAAAGATGGCATTAATCAAATGAATGCTAGAGTCACCATGTGACAGGCAGAATAGTCAAAGAAAATGGCAGGAGCATAGTTGAGCAAACATCATACTCCACCTTGCTACCATAATTTAATTCAACTTGGAAAGTAAAACATAGATAATGTCTCTTAAAATGTGTATACATTTTTGGCACCCCCTATATAGCTTCTAAGGGAAGAAATAGGATGTGAAGAATGCTCCTAGGTTTACCACTCAAAAGAGAACTTCCATATCTTAGAATGGGGATTTTTTTATACCTTCATTTAACCAAAAACACTTCATGAACGAGCTCAAGTAAGGAAATAGAATAGGCTTTCTTTTCACCTCCCAGCTTTATTGAGGTATGATTGACAAATACAAATTGTATACATTTAAGGTGTATAATGTGATGTTTTGATAGATGTACACGCTGTGAAATTGTTACCACAATCAAGCTAATTAACATATCTGTCATCTCATATATGAAGGGGACCCAAAAGACCCGAAATTTATTTGTAAAAAATTGTGTATTTATTCTTACATTTTAAAACTTAAGTCATTTCCAAAGCACTCCCCATTTGATGCAACACACCTATCGAGAGGCTTTTTCTACTCTTCAGAATGGTTTTTGAATCGTCAATTTTGGTGCCTTTTAGTGTTTCTGCTGTTTTTTGTTTCACCTCTTCCACATCAGTAAAATGTTTCCCTCTGAGGAGTTTTTGCAACAGGGAAACAAAAAAAAAAGTTTCTTGGAACAAGGTGGGGTGAATAGGGAGGGTAGGACATGGGCATTATGATGTTTTGGTCAAAAACTACTGAACACGCAGTGTGGTGTGGGCAGGTGGGCTTGTAAATCACCCATCAAGAAATGGGCAAACCTGTTGAAAGAACCTTCAACAAAAATTCACTGAAGCAAAACACAGTCTCTCACAGCAACACTAGCTGGTACGTTGGTGCCGATGGGCTCCTAGAGCACTTACCTAGCAGGGGAAGACTGTACTACAAGGGACCTGCCCTCCAAAAGATAATTCTGGAATTTTGGGGGGGTCCTCCCATAGTTAACATTGTGAGTCTGTGGCAAGAACACTTGAGACCGACACTCTTAGCAGATTTCCACTGTGCTACACATTTTTTATTAACTGTCACCATGTTGTCCATTAAGTCTCTTAATCATCTTACAATGGGAACCTTGCACCCTATGACAAACATTTCAACTCCTGCCCCTGGTAACCACCATTTTACTCCAGAATAATCTTTCTTGAATGTTTAGAAGTTGAACCATTGTAGCGTGTTGAGTTTGTGGTATTGTATGTGGTTGGTTTTTTTATCATTATTCTTCAAAGCCTGGCGTGGCAATTGGCACATAGGAGAGACTCCAGAAACATTTCTTTCTTTTGCTCAGTTTAGTCTAATGGAGGGCAGAATTCTAGAGTTCTGGGCTCAATTTTCAAGCAAGAACAGCTTTGGGCAGAATTGTTAAATGGGAAAGACGTTCCTCCCACATCGCCTACTTTCCTTTTCCTGTATGCACTGCAGGTACCCATGTAATTTTGCTGCTTTCAGCCCCAAGCTGATGAATCTCTGCTGTGACATTGTTTGTTGGATTGTTTCTCTTGATTAAACAGTTTTTTGATAAAAATAAGGGTAGATGGTAATGATCCAGTGTGGAAGAACTCCAGGTAATGCATTTGCTTTGAGCTCCTGGAAATGACAGCTGTGATGAGTGAAATATTTCAGGGTGCGGTGTTCTTGCAAAGCCTCTTGGATCACACATCATACGCAGGGAGAAACAGCCCCGGTTTTAGTCTTATTTTTAAGCACTGAAGAGAAAAGAACATGATACAGAATACCCCCAACTCAGTACTGTCTTTCCTTTTATTTCACAGATAGGAAAACTGAAAACCAGACCATAAGTGACTGCTCAGTATGACATGAATGAGGGTTAGAGTCAGAAACAAAAACAAGGCACTGTACTTGGCTTCTCTTACATTAAACCTTTATTTATGCAAAGATGTATAAATCAACTTGATTTATAACTCTGATCTTATTTTCTTTTTAAAAACGGTAATCATATTTTCCTAGGCTGTGATTAATGTACTAAACATGTAAACACTTCCTCATGGGATCTTAGTGTATCCAGTTTTCTAGGTCAGTGTGTATTACACTCATAAAGTTCATTAAGTCTTTGAAATGCTATTTTGAAATAATTCATATATAGTGACAGTTTTTTCTTTTTGAGGGAGATCATGTTTGCTGTGCACTAAATTTGGATGAAGTGTTTTTCCTCCTCATGTCTGTCACTGCAGTTAGAAGTTGAAGACCGGGTAATAAAATTTTTACTTGACAGTGGCATTGGTATAATGTTTATATAGGAAGTCTTCTTGATATTATTTTTTTATCTTCTTTTAAATTTTGAAGATGTGGTGTACAATTCGGGATTAGTTATGTAAGTGGTCATTATATGGGTAAAGTTTAGACCTCCCTTTGATTTCCACTTTACCTGGTTTGAGATCAGGAGCCCTTATTAATGAAGTGTGCCTCCCCCTACCCCTGGCAGTTTCCCACTACTGCCAATCCCTTTCTTAGTATTATGATCATTGTTCAGGGTCTGCTTATGAGTGAGAACATGTGGTACTCAGTTCTTTGTTTCTGGGATAGATCACTCAGTATGATAGACTCTAATTCCATCCAGGTTACTGTGAAGTTCATAATTTTGTCCTTCTTTGGGCTGCATCATATTCCATCATGTACAGGTACCACATTTTAAAAATCCAATCCAGTTTCGATGAGCAGTACGGTTGGGTTCATGTTTTGCTATTGTGAATAATGTCATATTTTTCTAAGATGTGAAACAGTCACCAACACACACGGCAGGTTGATACATGTAATTTTACAATAGTAATTTGTTTGACATCTTCCACTTGGTATTTTTCTATTCAAGCAGACAATGTAGTCTCGTTTTTTTTCTCCCACATTAATAATATGTAATTTATTGTCCAGTCTGTTGTTTGAAGATGATGTAGAAGGATGTACTCGTAATTCCCCCAAACCACCTATCAACTGATTGATCAGAAGCTTGACAAATTTCAAATGGGACATAGGTTTTTCATAGGTTTTTTTTGATGCTCAATATAGCATATAGGAGTTAATAATGCATACTTCTAGTCCCCAGAAGAATAATTTACTCCACCACTTAAAAAATTTTCACCAAAAACAAGATGTAGAAACATTGATTTACACGCTCCACACTGCTCATATTTGCAACATAATATTGATTCATTTCAGGCTTTTTGACTGATAAAGTATTTCCACCATATAATGTCCCTGTGGTAGATCATGGCTGCATGATTCCAAGTGCTGAGAATTGTAATAATCCTTTCGTCCTTCTATGCAAGAAACATAAGATTATTTTTCTTATACACTACTTTTTTTTTGTTAAAAGCTTTGGCTTTTTGATTTGTGCTGGTATTCCCTTTCGGTTGACTTTGGACCCTGGCAGGGCTTGCTCAGATCTATCTTCAACAGCAACTCTTCCAGCAGAAGCTCAAACCAGCAGGTCTGCAGCACTGTGCAGGACCGGCTGGACGTGACCACCTTCTGGTCCACTGCCTCCATGCTTATCTTTCCCCCACTGCTGCTACTCCCAGGGATGTTTTCGGGCTCCAACCTCGCCTTCTTGATTTTCAACAACTATTGCAACAAACTGGAATTTTTGTTAAATTCTTTTTGAACAATTTTAATGCTCCAGCTCTTGCCTCAAAAGTACCAAGTAAAACAGTAAAAGTATTTATTTTCAAACCTTCAACTTTCAGGGACAAATCACCTTATTAATTAAGATTTATTAAATTTATTTCATAAAATTTATGTAGTGGTACAATTCAATGTGTCCTCCGTGTTGAAGGCACAACAACATACTCATCATATTCTGAGTTGTGAAATAGAACACAGAATAAAAATTTTCCATCTAACAAGGCAGAGGCAATTGTTTATGATGGTATGTAGCCTATTTGGAGCAAAAATAATGTGTTTCGAGATCTGCATTCATAAGATAAATATCTAGGGCTGAGTGTGGTGGCTCACACCTGTTATCCTAGTGCTTTGGAAGGCTGAGGTAGTAGGATCTCTTGAGCCCAGGAGTTCAAGACCAGCCGGGAAAATATATCAAGACCCTGTGTCTACATAAAAATGAAAAAAATTAGTGACATATGGTAGTGCACACCTGTAGTCCCAGGTACTTGGGAAACTGAGGTGGGAGAATTGCTTGAGCCCAGGAGTTCAAGGATACAGTGAGTCACTATCACACCTACTGCATTCCAGCTTGTGTGACAGATCAAGATCCTGTCTTGAAAAAAAGAAAAAGAAACAGCTGGGTCATCTTTCGGACCTTTTATTGAAGACTCTTTTTGCATGACCTTATCATACTTGTGCACAGTATTTTTGTTGTCAGGTAGCAATGGGGTGTAGTTACTCTATGGGTTCTTGAATTTACCACAGAAAAGAATTTCAGAGGGAGTCATAGAGAGGGTTTTAAAGTACAGTTTATTATGGGAAAAAAGAGAGAATATGGGTGTCTTAAGGGAAGAACACTCCAGCTTGCTCTTAGCAGAGTGTTTTACATATATATGTGAAGTGATTGATTAAGTAACCTATTTCTAAGCTAAACTTTGTGAGCTACATGGGATACATGGTGGGTTAAAAACGATTGATCACAAGTCTCAATTCTTATAGTTTCACTCCTAAGATTACTTGTGTCATGAGGAACTTTTGTAAATAGTTACATTTCAATTAAAACACCATGCCTCAGGGTCTCTGATAACTCCCTACTCTTTTGTTTATGGCCTTTGTAGCCAGCTGCCTCACATTCCTAAGTCAAGTCTGGAGTTTGGCCAACGTAGGCATTGCTTAAGAGAGTTATGGCCTGATAAGACAGTGTTCAAGCCGGGCTCGGTGGCTCAGCCTGTAATCCCACGCCTTTGGGAGGCTGAGGTGAGCGGATTGCTTGAGACCGCGGGTTCGAGACCCACCTGGGCAGGCGAGACCTCATCTCTACAATAAAATCAAAAAATTAGCCGGGCGTGGTAGCACGCACCTGTAATTCCGGCTACTCAGAAGGCTGAGGCAGAAGGATCTCCGGAGCCCAGCAGGTCAAGGCTGCGGTGGCCGGGAGCGGCCACTGCACTCCAGTCTGGGCGAAAGAGTGAGACTCCAACTCAAAAAAAAAAAAAAAAAAAAAGACAGTGCTCAGATGTCTGGCCATCTAGTTTCCTAATTATCTAAGCTATGCTTGCCTGTAAGAAACTCGTCTGTGTCTAAGCTATATCTCTCCTAGCTGTTTTGCCTCAGTTTTGCCTTCTTAATGACTGGAAATATAGAACAGAAAAGATAGCTTTCTCCAGATGTGTGGTCAGTTAGTGATTCTGAGTAAGGTCCATGGCAATTTTCTTAACACAGACAATCCCAGTAATTGCAGCATATTTTCTAACAGATAACTTCTAAAACAAACTCCCATGTACTTAGAGGGTGAACCTGTTCCTGAAACTGATTCGTCATTGACATCGGTATATATTTGTGTCCCAAAGCAGTGGTTGACACATTGGTTTCACACAGCTTTCGGAACTTGTAGAGTGCATGGGACCTTTAGGAAATTAGAGCATTCTTCTGTCATCTAGCATTCATCTAACCTTTAGTTAGAAAACCACTTGCATTCCGCATCCCACTGGATTCGGTATTAATGAACTGCATATGTCCAGAGTTCGTATAACTTCTGAAGCAGGTGGAAAGAGAAAGATTGCTGCTGGTACATATGCTCTTAGTTAACTGAAGATGTGATGATTTTTTATGACATGAGTTACAGCACTGTTTCTAACTGACTTAATGCCAGTTTGTGGTTCTGAATATTTATTTGCTTATTTAAACTTCACTGTTTCTGTGCTGAGACCCAGGAGAACAAAAAGTAAGGAAGAGCATTTATCCAGAAAAAATCCATGTCACGATAAATCTTCCATGTAATTCATCTAACTATGGTCTTACTTAATTTTTCAGGTATTATAAAAAGTATTATGAAACTTGCGTTGTCAGTAAAACAGACTTGAGACACTGCCTCCATTATCTTCAAATTAGGAAAATTATGAAGCCTACACTGGATATTAAAACTTGGACTTTTAACAATTTGAATTCCAGTGTGTTTATCATTTAGAAAATAAATATAACAAAGCAGATGTCATCTGCTCATGAATTGACTGAGAATTCTTTATTTTGGCAAGTCAACTTGAAAGACATGCATTTCTGTGAGTTTCATCCACATTCAACTTTCTATGTATCATATGCTGTTATGACAATGTCTTCTGGTAAATATGGTACTTGAGCTTTTATTAACACTGACAACTTCTTTATTTAAACTCTTTGTTGGGCACAAAATCTTGTTAATTCTTGTATAGGAGGAGCAGTAGGAAAAGAAGAGAATGTGTCATTAAAATATTGTTTCACTTTTTCTAGTTAGAGATGGCATGAGTGAACCAGCAACTTGGTTAGTTTCTAAGTGTTCACATACGTGAAAGCTGACTGTGCAAGAAATAAGTGCCATTTATGACACAGAGTAGAGAGAGTTTCTACTCTTTTACTCTTCAGTTCAGGTTGGGGTTAAAACTATGACGGTTGCTGAAGCAATTAGTATGTCACCTGAATGATGACAGGCTACCTGAATGAGGTTGGACTCGTGTCCAGTCAGGGAATACAAACAGGCATTGACATTTGTGACTTTGGTCATATATACAGGAGATTTTGAATCTCTCCTTACTTTTCACAATCTATTAATCATAGTCTTCCTCTTGGCTTTTCAATATCTCTCCTCACTGGATTTTTCTCCCCTTAGCCTACACACATTCTTTTATTTTTTTTAATAAAATTTTTTATTTTAGAGATATGGGATACAATTCAGGGTTAGGTATTCAAATGTTCATTATGCAGGACCCTTGTTGATGAGGTGTGCCCCACCTCCCCCAGCAGGTTCCCACTACTGCCAATACCGCCTCCCCACCAGCCCTGGCAGTTCCTGCTACTGCCAATTCCTTTTTTTTAGTATTATGATAATTGTTCAAGATCCGCTTATGAGTGAGAACATATGGTACTCTGTTCTTTATTTCTGTGATAGATCACTCTATTATAGACTCTAACTCCATCCAAGTTGCTGCGAAAACCTGTTTGTCCTTCTTTATGGCTGCATAATATTCCATTGTGTATATATACTACAGTTTTTTAATCCAACCCAGTTTTGATGGGTAACACAGGGTAGCACAGTTAGTTCCATGTTTTTGCTATTGCGAATAGTGTTGCAGTAAACATGCGTGTGCAGGTATGTTTTTTGCAGAATGATTTGAGTTCCTCCATGTTTATTCCCAATAAGGGGATTGCTGGGTCATATGGAAGGTCAATTTCTAGTTCTTTCAGAAATCGCCACACTGTTTTCCAAAGAGGTTGTACTAGTTTACATTCCCACTAGTTTGCATTCCAACCAACAGTGTAGAAGTGTTCCTTTTTCTCTGCATCTCGCCAGCATCTGTTGTTTGTTTTATTGATGATGACCATTCTTACTGGGGTTAGATGGTATCTCAGTGTGGTTTTGATTTGCATTTCTCTGATGATGAGTAAGGCTGAGAACTTTTTCATGTGTCTGTTGGCTGCCCATATATCTTCTTTTGAGAAGTATCTATTAATGTCTTTTGCCCACTTTTTAACATAGCTGTTTGTTTTTTTCCTTTCGGCATGTTTATGTTCCTTGTAGAGCCTAGATGTTAGGCTTTTGTCAGATATACAGTTGTCAGATAATTTTTTCCCAATCTGTGGGCTGTCTCCCCACTCTTTTGATGGTTTCTTTGGCTTTGCAGAGAATTTTCAGTTGGATGAGGTCCCACTTGTCTATCTTATCGCTAATGGCATGGGTACTTGGGGTTTTTGATCAGGAATTGGTTGCCAGTTCCAATTTCCATAAGGGTATCTCCTGCATTTTCTAAGATTCTTAGAGTTTGAGGTTTTACGCTTAGGTCTTTGATTCATTTAGAGTTAATTTTTGTGTATAGTGATAGGTAGGGGTCCTGTTTCAATCTTCTGCATGTGATCAGCCAGTTTCCCAGCACCATTTACTGAATCGATTCTCCTCTACCCAGTGGTGGTTGTTAGAGGCTTTGTCTAAGATGAGTTGGTTGAGAAATTGAGGTTTTGCTTCTGGTACCTCTGTTCTGTTCCACTGATCCGTATGCCTGTTCTTGTACCAATACCAGGCTGTTTTGATTATTGCAGCCTTATAGTAAAGTTTGAAGTTTGGAAGTGTGATACCTCCTGCTTTGTTTCTTTTGCTAAGGATTGTTTTGGCTATTCATGGTCATTTCTGTTTCCATATGAATTTCTGTATTGTCATTTCCAGGTCTGAGAAGAATGATGCTGGTAATTTAATGGGTATTGCGTTGAATCTGTAGATTGTCTTTGGTACAGTGACATTTTAACAATGTTGACCGTTCCTATCCATGAGCAAGGAATATTTTTTTCCATTTGTCTGTGTCTTCTTGGATTTCTTTGAGCAGTGATTTGTAGTTCTCATTGTAAAGGTCTTTCACTTCTCTGGTTAGGAAGATGCTGAGGTATTTCATTTTTGTTGTGGTTACTGTGAAAGAAATTGTGCTTTTTATTTGGTTCTCTGCCTGCTTGTTGTTGGTGTATAGGGAAGCAACAGTCTTTTGCATATTTATTTTGTACCCTCAGACTTTGCCAAAATCCGTTATCAGTGCAAGCAGGTTTTTGACAGATTCTCTTGGATTTTCAAGGTATAGGATCATATCGTCAGCAAAGAGGGATAACTTAACTTCCTCTTTTCCTATTTGGATACCCCTGATTTCCTTCTTTTGGCTAATTGTTCTAACCTCCACACATTCTAAGTACCCCTTTTTCATAAAAACATATGTCTACTCCAAAATAAAATTGATAATTATTCTAATCAGTTTCATGTTTATTTTTTAAAATTCTCAAACTATGTGACTGGAAAATATTGAACCCCAAGGTTAGTGAAATTATAAGGACTCGATGTTACTCATTCTCTAAGGATGATATACCAAAGGGAGAGCTGGGAATAAGCATTTACCGTAATTACCAAATTAAGAGAAAAACTAGGTAAAAACTAGAAAGTATTTAATTGTTCAAATAACAATAATTATAATATTACATGTAATATTATAAAATGTTCCTTAAAAAATACAATATCTACCTGTTGTGATGATGTGCTTGCTTGAGCATACTGCCTGACTTTTGTTATATGCTATGCAAATATGACAAAAAATCTTGGTTATAATGTATTTAAACTGCAATATTTTTATTGGAGTCAAATTACTCCAAGATCACAATGAATATATGCAATATTTATGTAGTAAAAAAACTCAAAGGAAAATAAATAGGTTTCAAAAATTCAGGATATGCCACAGGCATTACAGTACAATGGCTCATTCATGTTCTTTAACCTAAGTGAGGGCATTGGAATGAATGCACTTTCAGCAAAATACATTTGAACAAAATGATTATGATCAGATGATGCCCAGTCATTACTGGGTGGAAATACCTTCAGGGGCTATGTCAGAGGGCAGAATGGGAGGACAGAATTTTTCTCTCTCTAGGGCAGAAATGGTTGGTCTCCAATGAAAAGCCTAGAATAGTATAGATTGGCTTTTGTATAGTGGGGAGATTAATAACCATGGCAAAACTTAGTATGAGTGGAGAATTATTTTACATGTATACTTTTATTTAATTTCACAACAATATGAAGGTGGTGTTATTCTTAGCGCACCTCATTTTACAGATTAGGCTGTTCAGATGATTTGGATTCTCTTAGACATTTATTTGGCTACAGGACAAAACACTTTTTCCTTTGGAGAAAAGCATAGTGTACGTGAATTCAAACCCGCAAAATAAGTCAATTAGAGTATGGTTTCAAATGCTTTGCTTTACTAAAGGAGTCTTTGTTTTATAAGTACAAATTTGATCTCTACAGAGTACCTACCATAACAGCATCCCTAGAGAATTGTTATTAAATTATAGGAACTCATTTTTTTTTTTGAGTTGGAGTCTCACTCTGTTGCCCAGACTAGAGTACAGTGGCCGCTCCCGGCCACCACAGTCTCGACCTGCTGGGCTCCGGAGGTCCTTCCGCCTTAGCCTTCCAAGTAGCTGGAACTACAGGCACACACTACCACACCCAGCTAATTTTTTGATTTATTGTAGAGATGTGGTCTCGCCAAGTTGCCCAGGCGGGTCTCGAACCCGCGGTCTCAGGCAATCCACTCACCTCAGTCTCCCAAAGCGCTGGGATTACAGGCTGAGCCACCGAGCCCAGCTTCAATTTTTTTTCAGTAGGCACACATTCACACCAGCCCATGAAACTCCTCTACTAAGTTTTAGCACTATACATTTGTCCATAGTTGCAGTAATAGTACTTCTTTGAACTTTTTTGTCAGGTATGTAAGCAGGTTCCTTGTTTCTCATTCACAAAAGACATAGGTATTCAAAGAATGTTTTCTTTCTTTCTTTTTTTTTTTACAGTTATACACTTATTTGTATCTATGTATGTTACCAGCCTCATCATCTTTTAGTCAAAGTCAAAAGTAAGAAAATTAAAATAGCGTATGGTGGGTGTTAAACCTGTTTTCACTGCTCAATTGTAGAGCATTATGGCAATGGTCTTATCACTTCATTTATTTTTATTTGTGAAAACTTAAAGGGTATATGAACCTTTTTTATATTTTATATGTGTGTACTGCATAGTGATCATGCCAGGGTCTTTAGGGTGTCCATCACCGGGGTACGAGACATTATTTAAAGTCTAGTCATCCTACTTGGCTATCAAACATTGAATTTATTCCTTCTATTCCTCTGTGTATTTCCCCCCTTAACCCATTTTCCTTTATCCTCTTTCCTTCCCACTACTCGCCCTTCCCAGTGAGAATGTTTTCAAAACACCCAAACCACTTGGCCATCTATTTATAGTCTCTTAAAAGCCTAGGTTGCAAAGTCAGTTATTGACTCATTGCTCTTGTACAGAAAGTGAAAAGGTCATGTTCATTTGTTAGAGTTAACCCACCTGAGCTCTGTTTTTCCTTTTTTCGCTTAGTTTTGTTGCATGGCTTGGGGCAAATCACTATCTCCTCATTTTTAAAAAAGATTAAAATATTACATATTTTTCATAAAGATCATATGAAAATTTATTGCAAAAGCACTCTTCAAATTACCAAGCAATAATCATGTTATTTGGTTGTATATACTCATTCCTTAATTTTTCTCAACTATTTAGGATATTTCTGGTGGTACTAGTTTACATGGAATGGGTTCTCTCATTTTCTAGAGATTGCCACCAGCTTTCTGACTGGGTGAGACAGAAGGTCATGTTGAACAGATTTATTTTCCAAAGATTGTTTGTCTTGCAAAAGCTCAGTCCCTTTCAATTATACTGAGAGAGAGCAGAAAGAAACTCAGTATCCCAAGAGGAATGCATAGCTAGATTTTTTTGTTTTGCTTTGTGAGGCTAAACAAAAGTTGTCTTTATCTTGGGTATGCTGAGTTCTATCTAGGAAGTAGGTAGAGTGAGTTTATTTGTATTGGGATTAGGGGCTTTATGTAAGAAAAATATTTAAGAGCCCCACATTTGCAGGGAAACCTGTTGGAATTAACCAGGTTGGTCCTGACCAAGGACCAATGTCAAACAAGTGTGACAGACCCCTGATGACTGTGGGGTAGGGCTCTAGTTTGAGTGATTAAATTTGGCCCCAGTCATTCTGTTCCAGTGATTATACCTGGTGAACAACAGTTGAACATGAGAATGCAAATCAGAATTAACTTTATCACTCAGAAGGCAAAAGTGTTTGCAGTATGCTATTGTTTACCTAAGTAAGGGCCATAAAGGATAAACAATAAAATTACAAAACAGAAAAATTACTGTGTGAAAGGGGCAGGCTAGTGTGGTAAAGACAAAGACAGAAACTAAGATTTTTAAAATATACTTTGCTTGCAGTTTTGACTTTAGGAACATGTAAACCTTTTATGTAAACATAAAACAAAATTTAATTAAGAAAATCAGCTCCTAAGGGTTGGCGACAAGTGAAAAAATGAAATTAACTGTTTATCAAGTTGGTGGCATAACTTTTCAGACAAGTTTAATGCACAGCAACTTCAATGTATATTGTCTACAATGTATATCCTAAAGATAAAAAGGACTGAAAAAAAGTTTACTAACTTTTTTGGTATCCATAGGCTGTAGTGATGCTGGTGATGCTATTCTAAGACCATTTTATGTACATTATGGAAAAAAGCAAATTAATAATTATGTTGGAGTCATTGAGAAGTGATAATTTTAGTACAAGTGAAAAGTGATACAGAGGTAGTTCAATGAAATGAAAGTAAAAAATCCCATTGTTATGAATTTAAATTGGATTATGAACTCATGATTTAATTTATCTTAAATATTTAAAAAAATGATTATCTATCTTTGTCCACTGTAAATGCCAGGAAACAATGAACAACCAAGGGGCAATGAAAACTCCAGTGTCTAGATTATGGTCTCTAATTACCGGTTTCCAATAAAAGGAAACAGGACTTCTTAAAGAAATGGTTGCTTTTGGGTCTGTGCAAGAAGTTTATAAAGTGAGTTTGAAACATTTTGTCAATGGAGGAAAAGAGGAAGCTATTTAAAAAAAAATAGGGTCATGTCAAGGAATCACACACCAATTTGGTCAAAGTTAGTATAATTTTATAAAAAATACAGATAACAATAACTTAAATAAACTGAAATATAGAAAACGTGGTGTTTAAATCTGTGAATTCATAATCAGATGTTTAAAATAAAACTTTCTGACCACTTTTGGAGAATGTTAAAGGTTCAACATATTATCTTAATAATTAGTAAAGGGAATGAATTAAACATTTATTATACCTGTCCTATCAATGTCCCCAAAGTAATAAAATATTTAAGGAGTTTTTTTTATAGATCTAACTAGTCAAGAATTAAAGAAGAAAAAAATAATATCACCATTTCCAATCCATAACTGATGTATTAATCAATCTATAATTGAGGTCATGAAACTGTGAACAACCCAAGGGCAACAAAAACCCCAGTGTCTAGATTATGGTCTCTAAATACCAGTTTTTAATAAAAGAAATCAGGACTTCTTGAAGAAATGGTCTCTAAATATCTGTTTAATATATTATATTATATATATATTTATACACACACACACACACACACACACACACACACACACACACACACACTACAAGAGAAAAATAAAAAGGTGGAAAGGGATCCTACACAGTAAAATACACTTATTGCAATAAATTTTATTTGGATTCTGATGTGAACACAGATTATACAGAAATAAATTACTAAAACATTTTTGAGACAATTGGAAAAATCTGAATGCTGAATGGATAGTTGAGGATATGAAGAACTTATAATTTATATTTAAGTGTGATAAATGGCATCACACTTACAATGGGTTTAGGCTTTTTTTTAAATGATCCTCATTTTTTAGTGCTACAAGTATTACTACAAATGAAATGATATGATTCTGGCATTTCCTTCAAAATGTTGAGGATGAGGAGGGTAAGTAGGGAGGCATATAGATGAAAAAGATTGTCCATGAGTTGAAAATTATTGAAGCTGGGTGATGGGTACACTATATTTTGGTATATGTTAAAAATCTTCCGTGATAATAGTTCATGGAAATACTATTTAGAATTAGTATTTAGAAATACTAATAGAAATAGTAATCATCCTCATAACACTGGCACAGAGCTTGGACACACCTGAGACCTGGGCTAGGATTAAATCATCATGAGACTACCTCAGCAGGGAGTGGACACCCACAGTCTGCTCATCTGTGCAGGACTTCTCCTCCCTCCTCCTCTTCCTCTGTCTTTCTCTTCCTCCTCCTTTTTTTCTTCTTCTTCTCTTTCATGAGTCTGGGTCTTGCTCTGTTGCCCAAGCTGAAGTTCAGTGGCATGATCACAGCTTACCACCACCTCAACTTCCTGGGTTCAAGTGATCCTTCTGCCTCAGCTTCCAGAGTAACTGTGGCTACTGGTGTGCACCACTGTACCCAGTTAATTTTTAAATTTTTTGTAGAGATGAGGTCTCGTTATGTTTCCCAGACTGATCTCAAACTCTTGGGCTCAGGCAACCCTCCTGTCTCAGCCTCCCAAAGTGCTGGGATTATAGGCGTGAGCTACTGCCCCCAGTCTAAGATTGTTCTTTAATAGTGCTATTGTGTGGCATAAACAAACTGACCAGGGTCCAGTTCCTATCCATTTGGAATTTTGGAAGCTGGAATGACACACTTTGAAATGAGTTAGGGCCCTGGAGTTCCTGGATAAATCGAGGAGTTAGGCTCCTTATGATCTTGGATAAATCCAGAAAGATATCCTGAAATTCTCGACAAGAAACAGTGATGGTGCCAACATGGGACTGGAACCATATCTGTCTTGTTGCCTGCTTTATACCCAGCACCCATAGTAAGCTACATTGTTATCTAATAAATGTTTGCTGAGTTAATGAGTGACATCATCAGAGTGTTTTTGTTATTGAAAATCTCTAAAGTCATTGACTCGCATTTGGCCACCTATAGTTGGGATATTTATCAAGATTTGTTTTATTTGAGTTCTTAGCTCAATCATTGATGAAAAAACCCACACCACTTTTCTTACAATCTACTGTTTTGTTTCATCTAATGACAATGTTTTAATCAAAATGTCTATTGTGTGAGAACTATTTTCAGTTTTAAGTAGAAATGGGAAAGGAAACAGAACAGTTTGCCTTTTTTTGTAGACAGGAATGGCAAACAATGAGATTGTCAGATATTTAAACACAGATGTGTTGGCTCCAATTTAACCTTACTATTTGCAGTCTTCTAGTACATCAGTCATGCTAATGCTCTTCCCACTGTAGTCCAAGAGCCCCAACTAATTCTAGGTTTGTCAAACAACTTGGTCATTCTTTTTTTTTAAAATCCCTCTTTACAATTATGTGGAAACACATATTTATTGTTGAATAATAAGGAGATACAAAGAAACAAGAAGAATAATCTCTAACATGTTTCTTATTATTGTTGTATGATCAATACAATTTTTTTAGATTGAAAAATATAGTTTATTTAGAAATTAGAGAGAAAGAGAGAAGAAATTCATCTCCCCGGGGGAGGGGAGGGGGTCAAAGCTAGGGGGTCAAAGAGCCATGTGGCCAGACCAGAGTTTAGTAAAGCAATGACCGATCTATATAATTTTTTTAAAAATCTCCACAAAATGGATTGTATTGTGTATATTGTTTGTCAGGTAATTTTTTCTTCACTCTAAATATATCACCATTATGTGTGTCTGGTAGGCAAAGAAAAGTCACCTTTCATTTCTAGGAATGGGAGGTTTTGTTGTGTGTTCCTGAGAGCATGTGCCCTGTGGACACTGCGTTTCTGTTTATTGAGTCATGCCCAGCTGTTGCTTTATTTTGTTAAACAACATGAAACCTTGAAATAAACTTACAAGTAACTATGCTAATTAATGTGTGACATTCAGAACTCTGCCCTCTGTGGAAATATGGAAAGCTAATTGTCCCTAAACTTGGGCTGACTGTTTCCTCAGGGGCGTCCCACAGAACTGAAATTAAACACTAAAATTCATTAGTCCTCAGTAGAATTGTGTCCAAAATTACAAGGTTTTATACTCTACAGTTTCTGCTGGAATGTGTCAACCCTGAAACTTCCCTAGAAGTTTAATCGACATCTAACCCTTTAGCCTTAAGCCTATCTAACATTCCCTTGTGGTTTGCCAACCATGAAACTTCTGATTAATTACTTGGCCAGACTTGTGAGGGACATCTGTCACCTGCCACTTGTCTTACATAAACAAATCAGGTCCATTTTTACACGCAACAACACTGAGAGACATCATTGCTTGTCACATTAGGATTTGAAGGCCTATCTTCTCCAAGACAAAACAAAACACAACAAAAACAATAGCAACCACAGTTTGTTGCTTCTTGTGGTGTGCTTGATTATCTTATGTGGTTTCTCACTCATTGGCTCCACATCCAAGCATCCTTCTCACGTGATAGGAAATAAACCACGTGGCTCAGAAGTAAACACATACTCTCAAAAGAATATGGGTTGACTCACATTGTGTAATCAGTATGCGTTGATAGGAATGTAGCAAACGCATAGAGAATTCGTAGGATCATTGTGAAAGAGTGAGTTCATTCATTCTGGAGGTCTTTGTTTATTCCTCATCTTTAAACTCTAGTCATAACATTTTTGAAAATGTACCTTTATGGTTTTGGGGTTTTTTCGTTTTTATTTAAAAAAATTTTTTATTTTAAATATATGGGGTACAATTCAGGTTTAGCTATACAACTGTTCATTAGGCAGGTACCCTTTATGGTTTTAACCTGACTGTTTTCTGCTAAGTTTTTTTAGACCCAAACCTCTCAGATAAATGCTCTGTGGAAACTACAGACACTGTCCAGGCACCGAGTAATGGAAATCTCACTGCAATTCTGTATTCGCACATCACGCATTTTAATTGCATCCACGGCTCCCAGAGACAGTGCATGTGAAAACACACACCTGGGCAGCCCCCTCGGGTCCCCTCCCACTGTGGGAACTTTCTGTCTTCTCAATAAATCTTGCTTTCTAAAAAAACAAAAAGGAAAAAGAAAAAAGAAAACATGCACCCAAATCCTAAAAGCTTCAGAAGAGTTCTCCTCTTTTGTCTCCGATGGTCCTTCTGCATGTCACAGAAAGGAGAAAATGGGATTGTGTACCAGCACTCAAAGTTCCCTTTCATGTTACTCTTCACTTATGTTCCTCTGCCTGCCATGCCAGACAGCTGCCAACAGTGCTAGTTGCCAGTCTAGAGGAAGAATTGTTTGCCTACTACCAAAGGATGCCTGGTGTGGTCTCCCTTCACTCAAAGCCTTGGTCACATTGCAGATGGGAACTACATACAGCTGGAAGGCGCATTATAGAGATGAGGCATGACATATGACATCTAACAAAGATATGTCCAGGTTTTATGGAAGCTATTTCCAATAAATAAGAGTGCTAGAATGTGCATGTTTCCACGGCAACCTCTCTTGCTGTGTTGAATTGCATGAAACGGGAATATATAATATACAAGGACAAAGCCAGTTATGAATGTGGGCAGAGCCATTCTGAAGAACTCCAAGTACTCAGATAGATAATAGACAGTGTGTTTTCTAGGCTCTTCTGTTCAAGATGTATAATTCCCCATTCCTAGACTTTGTTTTTTTTAAAGTTGGAGTCTCACTCTGTCACTTAGGCTGGAGTGCAGTGGCACACTCATGGTCACCCCAGCATTGACTTGCTGGGCTCCAGCAATCCTTCTGTCTCAGCCTTCCAAGTAGCTGGAACTATAGGTGCATGCTACCATGCCAGCTAATTTTTTATTTTATTGTAGAGACGAGGTCTCACCAAGTTGCCCGGGCTGGTCTCGAATCCGTGGGCTCAGGCCATCCACTCGCCTCAGCCTCCCAAAGTGCTGGGATGACAGGCTGGGCCACCAAGCCTGGCCTAGGCTTCTTATTTATTAGTATGGTTTTGGCTGTTTGTGACAGTCATACTAGTACCACATATATTCATGGCTTTAGTAATAACCAACTGGTAAAGTGTTATACTTTGCTAGGCACTGGGCTAGAGCCCTATCATCTTTGTAAACTCTCACCATATGCCCATGCAAACAGATCATTTTTTTTTTTTGAGTTGGAGTCTCACTCTGTCGCCCAGACTGGAGTGCAGTGGCCGCTCCCGGCCACCGCAGCCTCGACCTGCTGGGCTCCGGCGATCCTTCCTCCTCAGCCTTCCAAGTAGCCGGAATTACAGGCATGCGCTACCACGCCCGGTTGATTTTTTGATTTATTGTAGAGATGAGGTCTCGCTGCCCAGGCGGGTCTCGAACCCGCGGGCTCAGGCAATCCACTCACCTCAGCCACCCAAAGGCGCGGGATTATAGGCTGAGCCACCGAGCCCGGCTGCAAACAGATCATTTTATTAACCCCATTTTGCAAATGAGGAAACTGAGGCAGAGAGATGTTAAATGACTTATCCAAGAGTAATTAGCTAGTGAAAAAATAGGATCAGGGAAAAACCTTCACGTCAGTTCCATCTGACTCTAAAAGTCCTGTTTTATACAGATAAGGTCAAACAGTCAAAAAGCTATTCATTCTTGTTAGACATCTTTTTTTGAGTTGGAGTCTCACTCTGTCACCCAGACTGGAGTGCAGTGGCCGCTCCCGGCCACCGCAGCCTCGACCTGCTGGGCTCCGGCGATCCTTCCATCTCAGCCTTCCAAGTAGCCGGAATTGCAGGCATGCGCTACCACGCCTGGCTGATTTTTTGATTTATTGTAGAGATGAGGTCTCGCTGCCCAGGCGGGTCTCGAACCCGCGGGCTCAGGCAATCCACTCACCTCAGCCTCCCAAAGGCGCGGGATTACAGGCTGAGCCACCGAGCCCAGCTATGTTAGACATTTTTATTGAAATTTAGGAGTGCTGGCTTTGGCTGAGGTGATCTTGTCCAGGGAGCAGGTTTACACCTACACATATTTGGGGATAATTATGTACCTTCTTTAACAATTGAGCCCTAGGTATTTTTTTAAACTTGTTTTACATTTGTTTAAAATATGGATGGGAAAGCAATAGTGAAGGGGAGTCTTGGGGAGAAGAATACTTCTCTTCTACCCATCTGCTCCCTCTCCCCCTGTCCGCTGGCTTGTGCCAGCAAGCCAAGAGAGCTCTGAAGTCTTAAAGCCAAAGGAAGAGACCAGAGAGGGCACAGTAAAGTGGCTCAAGAGGAAAAGCAAAGCACAGCATGACTTTGAGACAAACACAGATCTCCACCTCGGTCTTGATGCTGAGGGCTTCCCAGGAGTTGTTGAGAGAGAAAATTCAACAGGGGTGGGGTTGGTGTGACTCTGGTAGGTGGCAGCTTCTAGATGTGAGCACGAGGTCATTCATAAACATATGACCCTCACTGCACTAACTGACCAGAGAAGCCTGGACATTCATGTCAACTCCTGCGAGTCTTGCCATTTAAAAGAAGACAAGAACAAAACTCTTTTACAAGCAGATTCGCTCAATATCGAATGTTAGTTTAAAGGTTCCTTTTGTAGAAAATGAAATATAAACCAAAGTCTAAGTTATAATACAGTTATTTTCTCATTAATCTATAGCTATTATCAGTCACTGTTTCTAACCCTAAGTCAGCCCCACATTTTTGGCAGTGAGAATCCAGGATTGGGAATAGAGCCAAACTGCTGGGCAGATTGAGGTCTGGAATACACAAGCCAGAGAGCATGCCAGTTTATGTAGGCCAGGTGTGAAGTTATCAAGAGTCCTAAAGGCAAGCCTAAGTCAAAGAATAACATGCCAGATCAACCTGGAAGATGCAAGAATGTTTGAGATTTGACTAATTGGCCCGTGGCATAGATTTAGAGATCTAAGCAGTGCAGGAAACTCAGGTTGTAGAAGGGTGATGGTGTCAGAACTAGGGTTAGTGTCCAAAGTTCCAAGCGGGGCAGAGGACACAATCAAAAGTCAATTCCAGCAGAGGGCTTGAGCTTCAAATAAACATGAGAAAAAGAGAAGGAAGCTCAGCTAGGAACTGATGCATTGGATCTCAACAAAGACATCTATATCTACAGGAATCCATCACCATCACAAGTCTGTTGATGTTTGGAAGGGACATTTTTGCCTTCTGAATCCATTGGTAGAAGGCAAGTATGAGCAAGATTCTTTCTCTCACAGGCAATTATGAGCAAGATTCAAAGATTGCCCCCACTGTTTTGGTTTATGTCTTCTCTAACATAATTTTGAAAAACCGTGCAATTGCTCAAGATTTTAAATTGATGGCTAAAGTTTTTTTCCTTCCATATTTAAATAATTGCAATGGATATAATTCCCTATGAATTGAAACTATGGATATTTTAAAACAAAATTATGACTCTTTTAAATGCAGCTAATAGAATCTAAACAACTAAGCTCATTGATATCTACCAGAAGCCATTTTAAGAATACATACATGACCTCTGCTATAATAGTCAGAAATTTTATATGATTTCTCATTGAACGTATATTTGCACTCAATTTCCACTAGAAAATGTAATTTACTATGTTTCATGTTTGAAAGTCTTTTTATTAATTGCACCATCATATTTACTTATGAATATACACACACACATACACATGTATATAGAAACTAAATGTTTAACAATTTTATTTGACCTTAAATGTAAAATTTTTCTAGGATGGATTATAATTGCAATGACTGTTCACACAAAATTGAACATAAAATATACATTACAAAGTTCAACAACTATTAACTATAGTATATATTAATCATAATCTATCCCTTAAGTAAATAAAGTGTCCTCTGCCAATAGTTCATGTGTATTTTAATATGACTTATTGCCCAAATAAGACAAGGTTAAGGATAAATATTATGGTAATATTTCATTGTTATAACTATTGGGAAAACTTATTCTCCATATTTTTTTAAAAAGAGAGAAATCTTGTGTATCAGTGTCACATGATTTTTAAAAATGTCTTTTATTCAGCATAAATCACACATTGGCCTAGTATCAGTAATATTTTTAACCAGTTTATCAGCTCACCACTTGATTAGATCCTTCTTGAATTTTGTTGAGACAAGGATATGATTGACTCACAAAAACATTTGTTACCCAGTTTTTAGAGTCATTCGTTTTCTCAACGCTGACATTAATATTTCTGAGTACCTTCTGTTTGAGGCTAGGGAGCAGTGCAGCATAGTTATTTTAGGGATGGTTGAGAAGGATGTCTTTTATAAAGTGGGGAAAAGGCAATTATGAAAATGGAAGCAGAAAAGGCAAACTTAACTGTTTCCTCCATCAGAAGAGTATTCTCAAGCGGGTCAGTTTTAGGAAGAGGATCAAATGAAAGTTGATGATCTAGAACTAGTTTACTTGAAAATTATCCATGGCCACAGGCGTTTTGAAAGTCTTCTCATATCTCCATGGGTTTTATTATCCCAGTTTGGAGACACTTTGCAGCCACGTTGAAAGGCATGGTCCTTTGGGGAAGCCCTTTACTTTCTTACACTGTGGTCTTATCTTCAGGCTAAAGTTCCTTACAACATGACTTGAATCTCAGACTGAAGTAAAATCTTCCCCATGATGAATATAAACTTTGAGGCTTGTGTCCAAGTCAGCAGCTGAAGTTCATGCAGAAGCTTAGCTGAGGGGACCTTCCCATCGTCAGTCTATGACGCAGGGTCCTCTGTCTTTACTCAGTTAGTCCATCAATGACAAATCCCACTGGGATCAAACATATGTTTTCAAACCAATAACCCAAGAATGAAAAACTATGGACCCACAGTGGCAAAATTTCATCAAAGACACAAAAATCCCCCTAAATGACTCTGTCCCACCTCAAAAGTCCCCTCATTTCTTTTTTTTTTTTACAAGACAATCCACTACCCTCTCATATAGATGGTGCTACTCCCCTCCATTGACAGTAGCTAGCCAGACTCAGCTTATTTAACTCTAACAACATTTTTTCAATAATTGAGCTCAGAAACTTTTCGTGACAGCTTTTGGAAACAAAAATTGTGTCTAATACAACTTTCTAAAAGGAACATTGAACACTGAAAACTAAAACATTCAAGCAGAGACAGAAAATGGTTACTTCCAGTACTGATGGATTCCATTTTGTACCACCCATATACTCTTCTTCTGACCGACGAGAGGGGCTTCCGGGCTTTTCCAAAGTGCTTCGAGTGAGATCCAAGAAAGGGCTAGATTGTGTCTGTGGTTGCTATGCTGGACTTAAGTGTTTCTGCATTGGGTCACACTCCTAAGTATTGACCAAGATGTGTAGCAAGATAACTTAGGGTGTGAATGCATCAAACATTAGCAGTCCAGTGAGTCTCGAAAGTCATCTCGTCTAAATTCTGTACCCAGCCCGCACTCTCCCATACACCCCTCTCCTTTACAGACAATAAAAAATTGAGATCATAAAGAGATGGCCTCTAGATTACAAAGCAAGTTAGAAGAAGACTCCAAACGTGTTTACCTGGACCTTATTTATTTTCTTTCTTTCTTTCTTTCTTTCTTTCTTTCTTTCTTTCTTTCTTTCTTTCTTTCTTTCTTTCTTTCTTTCTTTCTTTCTTTCTTTCTTTCTTTCTGAGATGAAATCTCACTCCATCACCCCAGCTGGAGTGCAGTGGCACTTAAAGTGCCACCCCTGCATCAACCTGCTTGGCTCTGGCGATCCTTCTGCCTCCACCTTCCAAGTAGCCAGAACTAATAGGGGTGTGCTGCCATGCCCGGCTAATTTTTTATTTATTGTAGAGACGAGGTCTTGCCAAGTTGCCCGGGTTGGTCTCGAACCCATGGGCTCAGGCAATCTACTTGCCTTGGCCTCCCAAAGTGCTGGGATTATAGGCTGAGCCACCGATCCTGGCCTCGTTCTTTCAATCAAGAAGTTTAGATCAGGAAGACAAACTATTCTAGGCATTTCAGTCCAAGAGTAGGTTCAAATGCAAGATATGAACTGCTTGCAAAATCATTGCCAGTGATGAGGGAGCAAAGCTCAGAGAAAGATCCACCCATTTTCGGTGAATCACAATGTTGCAGAAGTTGCAGAAAACTGTCACAGCTGATTTCAGCTGTTGGCAGCGTTGAAGCCAGTGAATTACAGGAAAAGGGCTGAGATTGGTTCAAAACCTCACATAGACAGCCTGCCAAAGCACTTGCTTCCATCTGAATGCCCGACTGAAATAATATTACTTCTGACTCTCTTTTGCCTTCTAAATTTAACATGAGTGTCTCTCATTAGCAAAATCTCACCAGGAATGCTGTTGTTGAAGAACTCTGAGAAATGTAGTTTCTTAGTTTTCAATACTTGCTGTATAGGGCAGAACACGGAAAGATTATCAGTAGGAAATCTCGTCCAGTTGTGTGGCTGTGAAAAAATGGTAGAGCCTACCCTGAGTGACTGATGTCTTTTGGAATGAGTGCTGCACTGGACCATGGACCTCAACCCCATTTCGATGGGTGT
Organism: Carlito syrichta; assembly: GCF_000164805.1. Classification (NCBI taxonomy): domain Eukaryota; kingdom Metazoa; phylum Chordata; class Mammalia; order Primates; family Tarsiidae; genus Carlito; species Carlito syrichta. The sequence continues at coordinate 348,564 of NW_007260438.1, read as the reverse complement.
TGGACAAGGATGATGGCTATGGGCGGGGAATGGAGGACATGTGATAGAAGATCGAGGGTCAGGGTAAGGGTGAAATTGCCCAAAGTTCTTGTCTATAGGGTCATAAACATATTTCTAGAACTAGGAGAAGATGGAGAGCATTTTATTTACTAGAACTCATTTCAAAGAGTACATGATCTTGCACAAAATTCTTAGGTAGATAAGCTGATCTTTAGTCCCTAACTGGACCGCTAGACTGTCTGTTAAAACAGGCAGCGTCAAAATCACTAACCAAAGATCAGCAGGAGCACAGCTGTATTCACACATTTATTTCTTAGGTTTATTAATTTAAAGTAGAAGAGGAACCATACCCAGGGAAACTTCAGGAGTGTCTTAGTAAGGAACACTTGGGAGGGGCTTCTTATAAGTTCGGGCCTGTGGCAGATGGTTCTGAAAAGAGATTAGGGAGTCCAGGACCAATTGTGGACTGGATGTTGTCAAGAAATACAGACAACTTGTTGATTGGTTAGCTAAACATTTTGGCCCAGAGGCAGCAAAATTAGAGTGGAGCTGAAGTTGTCATTGGAAGAAAAGCAGAAATCACTCAGAGAGAGGTATGTTAGTTGTTGCAACTCTATTCACAATAGCAAAAACATGGAACCAACCATGTTGCCCATCAAAGCTGGACTGGAGAAAAAAAAAGTGGTACATATACACAATGGACTGCTATGCAGTCATAAAGAAGGACAAACATAAGGACTTTGCAGCAACTTGGATGGATTTAGAGTCGATTGTACTCAGTGATCTATCACAGAAAGATAGAACAGAGTACCGTGTATTCTCACTCATAAGCGAACCTTGAACAATTATCACAATACTATAAGAAAGGGATTGACAAGGGAATCTGCTTGGGGGGTGTGAGATTAGCAGTTGAGGGAAACTGCCAGAGGAGGGAGGGGCACAGCTCATCAACAAGCGTACCTGCATAATGATCATTTGTATACCTAACCCTGAATTGGACCCCACATCTTTAAAATAAATATTTTAAAAAAGAGAAATGTTAGTAATTTTTTTCATGGTAACAATTTGGCCTTGTCTATGTTGTTTCAGAAACTTCTTTTTTCTGTTAATAGCACTATGTATGCAAATTTGGGATCAGAGCTGAATTGCTCAGAAAAGTACTTTCTGCTAACCCCGAAACCACCAGCAGTTCAGTTTTTCTGTCTTTCCTCATTCTGATGCTTATATTAATGCAGATTAGGAATGTTTAGGAATTTCAGTTGAAGGATGCTAAAATATTTGACCTGCCAGGGGCATGTCACAAGTCTCAACCCATCCATGAGAAGGGACAGAATTTGTTAGAAACAACATACAGGCCAGGCTTGGTGACTCAGCCTGTCATCCCAGCACTTTGGGAGACTGAGGCGAGTGGATGGCCTGAGCCTGCGGGTTCAAGACCAGTACAGGCAACTTGGCGAGATCTCGTGTCAACAATAAATCAAAAAATTAGCTAGGTGTGGTAGCATGCGCCTGTAGTTCCGGCTACTTGAAAGGCTAAGGCGGTAGGATTGCCAGAGCCCAGCAGGTGAATGCTGGGGTGGTCATGAATGTGCCACTGCACTCCAGCCTGGGCAACGGAGTGAGACTCTAACTCAAAAACAAACAAGCAGAAAAAAGCCCATACAATTTGTGTTTAGTTTCATCAGAAGCTCCCTAATGGATTCTTCCAAATACTGTGATTGAGAAACCGATGAATGGAACGCAGATATCTACAAGCACAGGTATAACTATGAGTATAAATCAGTACAGATGTATGCAATATAGATTCTTCCAGGAAACAAAGCCTGGTTATTCTTTTAATAAAACTTGTATTGTTCTTGATGAGCACACACCTCTTTCTCTCTGCTCTGCAGCCTCCAGCCCACTGTGTTGAGATGGGACCATGGTAACTAAGAGCCATTTGGGTAGGGGCACAGGAAATGGCAGGCTTAGAACCAAAAAACTACCTGTGTTCTTTCCTGGGCTCCGTGGCATGGAACTGGAAGTGAGCTCAGTTCCATATGCCTACCCCACCTTCAGAAAAGACAAAAGTTAGAAGTGCTGGACGAGCCCTGGGGACCGAAATAGCCTGTGTCCTTGAGGTAGGCACCCTACTGGGGCACCTTCACTCAGTGGAGGAAGAGGGTATTCGTTGTAAGGAGCTTGTGTGTTTACCTGCTGAGATTCAGCTTTGTGAAAATAAGGACACCCACAACAGGGGGCTTTGTGCTAACTTCTGACTTACAAAATAAAACTGCATTTGACTAGAGAGTTTCCGTTCTTTCTTGAGCAGAAGAGGAGAACAATTGTAGCTTAATAGGACTGACATTCATTTCTAGTGAGATGTTCTTGTTCACTAAGTAGTCCTCAAATATAACAACTGGAGGGAATGCGTTGTTTCTGAATGAAATTTCCGCTAGCGCCAGACTTGCTGCTGTGATCATGCTTGTTACGACCTCGCATGGGTGCCCCTCAGCAACCAGAAAGAGGCATGACAAGAACAAGACCCACACCATGGAACGCTGCCGTCTGGAAGCAGGGTCTGACTGCAGCATTCTCCCGTTAAAAGGTCTTAATACGGTAGAAAGGGAACGAACTTTGGGACAAATGAATATCTAATAAACCCTCTACTTTGCCATTTATTTGCTCTATGGCTATAGAAAATGCGTCTAACTTCTCTAAGTGCTGATTTCTACATCTGTGAAATGGGAATAATTATGCTTACATCATGGGTTGTAAATGTATAGATCAACATCACATGTATAGACAGACATGTAACTGTTTCTTCAGAACTAAATTCATCTTGTTTGTGAGTTCACAGTTGTGTTTGAAAGCAGAAAACCTGTGGTCAAGAATATTAGTCAGGGATCTCCAGAGAGACAGAGCCAATAGGATATATAGAGAAAGATATAAAAGGAAATTTCTTAGGGGAATTGGCTCGTGCAATTATGGAGGCCGAGAAATCTCACGACTGGCCAGTGGCTAGCGGGAGACCCTGGGATGCCAGCAGTGGGAGCGTGGCTCAGTCCAAGAGAACACGTGAGGGTGGGGGGTGGACAGAGGGCACAGATGCAAGTCTTGGAACCTAAAGGCCAGGGAGACTGGAGTTCTGACGTCCAAGGGCAGAGGAAGGAGTTCCAGGAGAGAAAGAAGCCAGTTGACCTTTTCTCTGCTTTTCTTCCGTCAGGACTCCCGGCTGATTGTATGATGCCCACCCCTGTTGAGGGCAGATCTTCCCCATTTAGTGCAGTCAGACTCACAGCCAATCTCTGTTAACGCCCTCACAGACACACCTCAGAATTACGCTTTATCACTTCTCTAGGTACTCCTTAACCAGGCAAGCTGACACCCCAAATTAACCATCATCACATCAAGAAAGTTCAGTCTTTGGTATTAAAACAGTCACTTTCAAGGGACTATCAAGTACAAATTTGAATTGGTTCATTTCAAAGGTCAAGTTTTTGCTTAGGGCTCCTTCTCTTCTTGTCTTCTACCCCATCCTTCCCAGGGCATCACGGGCAAGAAAAAGCCCATGTGGCAGCATGGCAGTGAAGACAGTGAGTTCGCCTGTGTCCTCTGAGTCATCATATCCCCCTTGGTCTTTGCCTTTATGCCTCCTCATTCTGTCTGACATCTGTTCTCTTGGCATAGATCGTTTGCAGTTGTTCTTCCCACAGCTATGCAGTTACACCTGGTGATTGGCCCCCATCTCCTCTCTCTGCTGGTCCCCAAAGATACAGCTTCTTCCTCCGGCAAACTCTTATCTTAGGGCTGTCTACTTAGAACCTCTGCTAGAGGACACCTTTCCTTGCCTTGCCTCAATTACTACTCCCAAGCAGGTGGCCTTTTCTTCACTTCTTTACTTCTTTTTCAGGGGCGGTGGAAACATACTGAGGCCGAGGTCACTCTAACTTTCTGCACCTTCTTTTCACTCAGGACTTGGCCAGAGGCTTAGATCCTAACCCTGACCAGCAAATGACTTGGATGAAGTCCTCAAATGGAGGTCCTTGTGTTTGATGCACAGTAAGAAGGGAGGATCTTCAGGATTGAACCAGGATGACCTGGGTTTCTAGTTTTGCCACTTACTAGAGGGACTCTTGGGAATTGAAGAGAAAAACATCTCTCACTCTACATTTTTGCTTCTTCTTCAGCAAACCAGAGAGAAGGATGCCTACTTTTCTGGATTCTCAAGGTTAAATGAAGTATTTAAACACAGCGTCTGGGGTGTAGTAAATGATCAATGAATGCTCATTCCCCCACTCCCAATCAGGCATAGCAAATTGAAAAATAGTTCTATTGGAAGTTTACTCTCTTCCAGATAAAGGTTACTGCTGACTTATTCAAGCATCTGTTTGTCCTTGTTGGCTTTATTTCAGTTTTCAGGGAAAAAAATTCAGAATCTGTTAATAAAACCAATGACATGCCATCCTCACCCTGAGTAATGAAATAAAAAGCTGTTGATGGAGCCAACAACTTCTTGAACACGAATGCTTAAAAAAATCCTATTAAGAAAACTGAAAATTATGGAAACTTGGATGGAAGACTGAGATCTGAGGAAAAGAACATGGGAAGATGAAAATGCAGCTTTTGTTATAAGTTGGACCGCTAATTTACTTAATGATTTAGGACAAGTTTCTACATCTTAAGCCTCAACATTTTTATTTTCTATCATCAGAACAAGTTAAAAACGCCTTACAAAATACCAGGTTGTAAGTAATTAAAATAATACTTTATTGTTTAAATCATTGTTGTGTGGGCTTATATATATTACAGTACTATGTCATTTAGTTAATAGAATTGTTTTTTTTACTGTGAAAGCAAAGACATTATTAATGAACATTTTGGAATATCTCTCCTCATGTACGTATGTCAGGATTTCTCTGGGGCATATGAATAGAAATGGATTTGTTGGTATATGGGGCAAAAGAATGTTTGAGAGTAAGTATTAGGCCAGGTGTCATGGCTCATGCCTGTAATCTCCGTAGTTTGGGAGGCCAAAGCAGGAGGATTGCTTAAGCCCAGCCTGGGCAACATAGTGAGACCACTACAAAAAAATAAAAAAAATTAGTCAAGCATAGTGGCTCGCACCTGTAGTCCTAGTTACTTGGGAGGCTGAGACAGAAGGATCACCTGAACCCAGGAGGTCTAGGTTTCAGTGAGCTGTGGTCGGGCCACTGCACTCCAGGCTGGGCGACAGAGTGAGACCTCCACTTTTTTTTTTGAGTTGGAGTCTTACTCTTGTTACCCAGGCTGGAATGCAGTGGTACGCTCACAGCCACCACAGCCTCGACCTGCTGGCTTAGGTAATCCTTCTGCCTCAGCCTTCCAAGGAACTGGAAGTACAGGCATGTGCCACCACACCTGGTTAATTCTTTGATTTATTGTAGAGACAAGGTCTCACCAAGTTGCCAAGGCCGTTCTCGAACCCCCTGGGCTCAGGCAATCCTCTTGCCTCGACCTCCCCCCAAAAAATTACAGGCTGAACCACTACGCCCAGCTGAGACCGCCACTTAAAAAAATTTTTTTTTTCTCTGTGATTTGCATTTTTTTTTGTTTTTAAGAAAGCTTCTCTATTAGTAAGTGATAAATATATTATTTTATATTTTTAAAAATGATTTAAGCTTATCAGAAATGCATAAAGATACCCTCACTTTTCCAAAAGTTTCTTACAAAATACATAATTTTATTCTTTTTATGGAAATAGCATTCCACTGTGTATGCTTGTGTGTATAATATTTTCTTTGTCCAATCAACCATTGATGAACACTTAGTTGGGTTCCAGATCTTTGCCATTGTAAATAGTGCTGCCATAAACATATGAACGCAGGTATCTTTTTGATATAATGATTTCTTTTCCTTAGGATAAATACGCAGTGGTGGGATTGCTAGATCAAATGGTAGTTCTACTTTTAGTTACTTGAGAAATCTCTATACTGTTTTCCATAGAGCTTGTATTAATTTACAGTCCCACTAGCACTGTATAAGCATTCCCTTTTCTCCACATCCTTGCCAACGTCTGTCTTTTCTTTGTCTTTTTAATAATAGCCATTCTGACTGTAAGATGATATCTCATTGTGATTTTAATTTGCATTTCTCTGATAATTAGTGATGTTGCACATTTTTCATATGCTCGATGGCCATTTGAATGTCTTCTTTTGAAAAATGTCTATTCATGTCCTTTGCCCATTTTTTAATGGAGTTATTTGGATTTGTTGTTGAGTTGTTTGAGTTTCTTGCAAAGTCTGGATGTCAGCCCCCTGTTGAAATAATAATTTGCAAATATTTTCTCTCATTCTACAGGTTATCTGGTCTTTCTGTTGACTATTCCTTTGGTTGTGTGGAAACTTTTTAGTTTACTTAAGTCTCATTTGTCTATTTTTGTTTTTGTTGTTTGTGATTTTGGGGTCTTAGATATGAATGTCCAGAAGCATTTTTCCTAGGTTTTCCTCTCATTTTTGTTTTATAATTTGAGATCTTGTATTTAAGTCTCTGCTTCATCTTGAGTTGATTTTTATGTGTGATAAGAGATAGGGGTCCAGTTTCATTTTTCTTCATGCTGTAATCCAATTTTCCCAGCATCATTTATTAAAAAGGGTGTTCTTTCCTCAGTGTATGTTTTTATCAACTTACTCAAAGATCAGTTGTCTGCAGGTATACAGCTTTATTTATGGGATAATTTATATTCTCTTCCACTGATCTATGTGCCTATTTTTATAACATATGAGGCCACTTTGATTAATATAGTTTTTTCATATAATTTGAGGTCAGGTAATATGATGTCTCCACCTTTTTTCTTAGAATTTCCTTGGCTAGTGAACTCTTTTTTAGCTCCATATAAATTTTTTCTAATTGTTTGAAAAAAGATGCTGGTATTATGATAGGAATTGTGGTGAATCTATAGATTGCTTTGGGAAGTATGATTATTTTAATGATTTTGGTTCCTCTTGTTTATGAGCGTGGGATGTCTTTTCATTTTTTGCATTATCTATATTTTCTTTCATCAGTGTTTTGTAGTTCTCCTTGTAGGATATTTTACCTGCTTGGTTAAAAACATTCCTAGGTATTTTATTTTATTTTTATAGCTATTGTAAAAGAAATTGTCTTCTTCATTTAGATCTCAGTTATATTGTTATTGGTATATAGAAATACCACTGATTTTTGTGCATTTATTTTGTATGCTAAAACTTCACTGAATTTGTTTATCAAATCTAAGAGTTTCTTGGAGGAGTCTTTAGCATTTTCTAGATATAAGATTATATCATTAATAAATAGAGATAAGTTCAATTTTTGTTTTCCAATTTGTATGTCTTTTATTTCTTTTTCTTGCTAGATTGCTTTGGCTAAGACTTCCAGTACTATGTTTAATAGGAGTGATGAAAGTGGACATCCTTGTCTTGTTCCAGTTTCTAAGGGGGATACTGCCAACTTTTCCCATTCAGCATAATGTTGCTTGTAGATTTGTCATATGTGGCTTTTACTATTTTGAAGCATGTTCCTTCTATGTTTAGTTTATTGAGGGTTTTTATTGTGAAGGGTTGCTGAATTTTATAAAATGCTTTTTCTGCATCTATTGAGATGGTAATATGGTTTTTGTCTTTAATTCTGTTTATATAATTAATTGTATTTATTGATATGTGTATGTTAAACCATCCCTACATCCCTGGAATAAATCGATTTGTTAATGGTGTATTGTCTTTTTGATGTGATGTTGGATTCAGCTTGCTAGCATTTTGTTCAGGATTTTTGCATGTGTATTCCTCAGGGATATTGGTCTGCGGTTTTCTTTTTTGTTGCTGTTGTGTCATTTTCTGGCTTTGGTGTCAAGGTGACACTGGTTTTGTAGAATGAGTTAGGGCAGAGTCTCTCCTCTCCAATTTTTAGAACATTTTTTGTAGGATTGCTACCAGTTCTTCTTTGTACATTTAGTGGAATCTGATTGTGAAGCCATTGGCTCCAGGGTTTTTGTTGTTGTTGGGTGATATTTTTGTTATTGATTCAGTCTTTCTACTCATTATTGGTCTGTTCAGGATTTCTGTTTCTTTCTGGTTCAAACTTGGGAGGTTGTATGTTTCCATGAATTTATCCAGAAAATGGCCTTTAGGTATCAGTTTTTCAATCATTTTTTTGGTCTCAGCCTTTTCAGATTCATTTTATTTCAGATTCAGTTTTTAAGAGTTTTATTATATGCAATTTTTGCATTTTGTCACTATTGTGATGTTTATATATTCATTTTCTGTTTATGTTATTAATGCCATGAGTTAAATTAATTATCTTTCTTTTCTTAAAAAATCAATATTTTTTATTATGATATTGTGGGGTACAGTTAAGGGTTAGGTATACAAATATGCTTCGTTCAGGCACCCTTGTTGATAAAAGGTGTCTCCCCATCCCCAGACAGATATTTACTACCGTTAATCCCATCTCCCTTCCCCTCCCCCCACCATAGTTTCCCACCACTGTCAGTTATTTTCTTATAGTATTATGTTGGATGTTCAAGGTCCACTATATGAGTGAGAACATGCGATACTCAGATCTTTGTTTCTGTGAGAGATCACTCAGTATTATAGACTCTACTTTATCTAGGTTACTGCAAAATTCATGATTTTGTTCTTTTTTATGGCTGCGTAGTATTCCATCGTGTATATGTACCACATTCTAATGTAGTAATTTTGCATTTTGAGATTAAATTCAATTTGTTCATTACATATTATAATTTTTATTTTTTGCTATGTTCAGGTTGCCAATATTTATAAATATATCATGAGTAAATTTGACCTATACTTTTTCTTTCTCATAGTGTCTTTGTCTGATATTGGTATCAGAGTTGTAGCATATTGGCTCTTTTACTGTCTTGGAAAGGAGTATGCATAATACTAGTAATTTCTTCTTATACATCTCCTAGACTTGTTTTCTGTTTAATGAAGAATATTTTGACTGTTAGTCAATTTTTATATAAAATAATTCCATATAATAGACAATAATTCAAGAATTTTCTTTTATGTTTAATATTAGAAAGTTGTATCTTTCTAGAAAATATTTTATGCCTTTTAAATTTTCAGATTTATTGTCAAGCACTACTTAACTATCCTTTTAATCTCTGATCTACCTAAAGTTATATTCACTGTTTTGTCTCATTACTTTTGTTTGTGCTTTTTTCTATCTTCATTAATTTTGCCAAATTTTTGTCAATTTTAGTAACTCTTCCTAAGAGCCAGCTTTTGGCCTTGTTGATTCTTTCTATTAGAGCTCTGATTTGTATTTTATTCAATTTCACTCTTATGTATATTATTTTCTTCTGCCTTATCTCTATGTACTCTGTTGTTATTTTTCTAACTAAAGTTGAATACTTATCTTACTTTTAGCCTTTTTTTAATATAAACATTTTAGGCCATAAATCTACAAATTGTCATTTTATATATATATCTTAAATTTTGGTATGTGGATTTTTAAAAAACATTTAATTTCAAGTATTTTCTAATACTTGTCTTTTCTTAAAATGATCGGTTTTATTTTGATATCCAAATGCATGCATTTTTCTATTATTAATGATTTACCACTTTTATTTACATTGAAATTAAAGAATATATTATGTAACAGGATTTGGATAAAAGTTGTTTAACATTTTCTAAGATTTGTTATGCGGCTTGGTAAGTGATCAAATTTTGCAAATGCTCTATTTGGGCATGAGAAAATATATGTATTTTATCTTTTTGTGTATAGTATTATATAAATGTTTATTAATAAGCCTTTATATTTGTCAATTATTGAGGGAATATGTTAAAATATCCATGTTGGCAAGCTGTCAATTTCTCTTTATAATTCTATCAATATTTTCTTTATATATTTTGAGGCTGTTATGAGATACATTCATCTTCAAGGGCTGCAGATATAAGATGCCCGGAAAATTTGAATTTAAGGAAAACAATGAATTTCTTTTTTTGATAAGAGTGTATTATGCAATATTTAGTATATATTTATACTTAAAAATTGTTATTCATGTGAAATTAAAAGTGAACTGAGTGTCCTGTATTTTTATTTGCTGACAAAGCTATTTACCTTCTGGAGAATTAAACTTTTTATCTCCATATAGTAACCTTCTTTATCGCTAAACAAAATATCCATTTTCTTCTTTTTGTTCCCCCTGCTTCTTCTTTTCCACCATCTTCTCCTACTCCTCCTTCTTCTCCTTATCTTTCTCCTCCTTATCTTCCTCCCTCTTGTTTCTCATTGCTCTTCTCTTATTTTTCTTGTCTCTCCCTCTCCATCTCGCTTTCTCTCTTTCTTCTCCTCTTACACCTGGCAAATCTTTATCATCCATCATTTTACTTCGAATTTTCTGATGCCCTTTTGTTTTAGATGTTTCTCTTCTAAACAATGTATAGCAGAACTTTTCTTTGTACAGTTTAAAAGTCCCCTGTCAAGAGGCAGCCCCTGTTTACCTGCCAGGTAAATGAACCATCTTGGAAATAGGTCCTCCAGCTCTGTCAAGCCTCCAGAGGTTGCATCCCTGGCCAACATCCTCAAGATTTTCTCATGAGAGACTCCTAGCTAGAGTCATCCAACTAGTAAGCTCCTGAATCCCTTACCCACAGAAACAATAGGAGATAAAATAGGAGTTCTGTTCATGTAAACTTTTTAATTCTGATTCTGGAGTACTTTGTTCATTTAGCAATAAATAAATGAAACAATTATTACACAAGTTAGGTATGCTGATTTCTCACTTAATTGACAATTTGATTATGTTATTTTTGCTTTGTTTTAAACAACCAGCTAGTGATCTCATCAGGACATCTGTTAGAATAACAAGATCTATGTAGGGATTAATTCAGCTTAGAATCCCTTGCTGCTACCCACCATTGCCAAACACTGGAAAGAGTGATCTATCTCTAAGTGGTAGGGAGGTGTTTGTGATACACTGATGACGGACTCAAGCAACAACTATAGCAAACATCTGTACTGTTCACATACAACACGTTCTACCCCTGGATTGCTAGTTTCACACACACACACACGCACACGAGTCATAAAGCAGTTCTTCTACAGACTTTGTGTATCTTGAGAACCTGCTATATTCACAGAACATATCTCCAAAGGTAGGGATTGCATCACTTGTTTCATATAGTGTCTAATCCTTTTATGTTCTCTCTAGTATGAGAATAAGGAGATGCGAGAAAAAAACATAATGCTGATGTGGATTTTTCAGGTCAGCCTGGGCTTTGAGAGTGTCAGTTCAATGGGTCGACCAGCCAAGCCCCAGACAGGGTTGTTGAGGGGCTGGTAAGCCTAGCCCAGGAAGTGTCAGCTCTAATGGGCTAGCAAGCCAAGCCCTGAGAGTGTTGCAATTCAGGGGCTGGCAAGCCTAGCCTCTGGAGTGTTGGCTCTGATGGGCTGGCAAGCCAGGCCCAGAGAGTGTTGCTGGTTCGGTAGGCTGGCAAGCCTAGCCACCCTGAGTGTCTCAGCTTCTGAGTCTGCCTTCTTCCTGCAGCTCTCCTGGTTCAGTCAGCTCCTTTGGCTGGCAAGCCAGCCTCTGGGGTGTATGGCTCTTCAGCAGTGATCTTCTGCAGCTCTTTGGGTCACAGCTCCTCAGGGCTGAGGTTCTTGTCTCATGCCCAGGAAGAATGAGGGACACGGACAATCAGAAAATGAGAAAGCAGAATTTACTGAGAGGACAGAGAAGTTCCCACAGTGGGAAGGGACCTGAAGGGTTGACCCATCTGGGGCCAAAAATCTGGTGCTTATATAGCCCTAAGACTGAGCTGACTAGCTAGCACTAGCTTTGAGCTGTTGCTGTTCTGATTGGTTAGCATTAAGGACCAATTGGCAGGAGGTAGGGGCTTAATGGTGAGCTGATTGGTTGCTTTCCGATCCCAGCAGTGAGTACTTAAGGGAAATTGTTTCCCATTGCTGAGCCTGAGAAGCCTGCAGGAGTTCGGAGTTTGCTACATTGTTACCAGGGGACACTTCTGTCTGTCTGCCTAGCCTTTTTCAAGCTATCTCCTGTCTCAGCGCTGACATTTTTCTTTTATCCATCTTCTTACCCCTCGATCTTTTTATTCTGAATCATTATTCCCTCCATATCTGATCCTCTCTTCCTTTTGTCTCTTTAATTCTCCTTAATATTTGACTAATAGAGTCTGCTTTCAGGGAAAGCCTTCTATGAGTGATGAGAAATGTACATTCCTCTACAATCTGGATTCAAACTAACTGCCTTTCTAGACTTTTCTCTCATCCTGCTGCTGCTTATAAATTCTTCACTTCAGTCAAAATATCCTTTTCCTATACTTCACCGATTTCTGCCGATTGATTCACTCATGCTATATCTTCCCATATGAGAACGTCTTTCTCTTGATCTAGACATGTTTTTACCCTTCAAAAACCAACCCTGATATACATCCCCCATGAAGTCTTCCCTCATTGTCGTAAGGACCTCTGCTTTCCTTTTTCTTAGCTACTATGGCAGTCATCTGAACCACTCCTGAGACTTACGGCCCATTTATTTTACTAATGCTTGTGTCTGACTTTCAACATTCTTCTTCTCAGCCTCACACCCTAAACACGTATATAAACCTCACTTCTTCTCTGCCCATCTAGCTGCTAAGTTCTTTGGGGGCAAGAACGTTGTCAACTTTGGCTTCTCCACGGCTCCCAGCAGAGTGTGTTCTTTGTACCAAGTCCTTGTTCTGGAGAGAATGGCCCAGGTGGATGGGTATGAGCACCTCAAGGGACAAGGTGAGGCCCAGGTGGGGGGTATGAGCACTCAAGGAACAAGGTGAGCCCTGGGGTATGTGGAAGCCAAGGCCCTCAAGGGGGCAGTCAAGAAACAGTTGTTTAGAATCCACCAGCAAATGTAGTTAATATTTAGCCCTTAAGAATTTGTCAGATGGTCCCGAGGGTAAGTTAAACACAGAAGGTGGGAAGGAGACAAATGGAAATTGCTTGGAATTCGGTCTGAGTGGGATCAGAAGCCTGGAACAGAAACCAATCCTATGCTCATCTACATGGGGCAAAACCCAGGAAGTTTGTACAAAGAAAGGCATGAAGGTCTGAAAACACATGTGTAAGAGACAGAATGTGAGCTAGTCAAGAGACAATGTCTAAGCCAAGTTCATGTTTTGACAAGAAAAAGAGCTAAGCTCAGAGATTGGCAAGCCAAAACATAAGACTCTCAGTAGAAGGGGCAGAAAACCAAGTGTAGTCTGGGTCAATTTCTCCTAAAACGTTGCTGGATTTTAAAAAATTACTTCGCAATTTAATTTTTAGAAAATCTTAAGTATAGCAAAGAGAATTCAGCATTACATTAAAAAGATAGTATTTTATGTCCAGATGGGGTTTGTTTTAAATGTACACATAATTCAATGTTAAGAAATGTATTTATCATAATGATAAATATGATATATATGAAGAAAAAATATACATTATTTTCCATAGATTAAAAAAAGACTTTTAACAAAATCTAGCACCCTTTCTTGATGACAACACTTAATAAAATAGTTAATTTTTAATTTTATTTTAAAGATGCGGAGTACAATTCAGGATTAGGTAAATAAGTGGTCATTGTACAGGTAAAGTTTGGGCCTCCCTTTGGTCCCCACTTTGCCTGGTTTGGGATCAGGTACTCTTACTGATTTCATGTGTCCCCCATCCCCTGGCAGTTTCCTGCTACTGTCAATCCCTTTCTTATAGTATTATGATAAATGTTCAGAGTCTGCTTATGAGTGAGAACATGTGGTACTTTGTTCTTTGTTTCTGTGATAGATCACTGAGTATTATAGACTCTAAATCCATCCAAGTTTCTGTGGAGTCCATAATTCTGTCCTTCTTTATGGCTGCATAATAAAAGAGCTAATTTGTAAAAACATGATACTATCTTATACAGGAAGTGTTATCCAGTGCTATTTAGACAACAGAATAAATTAGAAGCTTGAAATTTGGAGAGGTAATAAGATATCACTATTTCTACATCATTGGCTAATAAATCTGACAATCCTGAGATTCCACCAAAAACAGTACAAGTAATGAGTCACCAATAAGAAATTATGATATGAAATTAATATGCAGAAATTAATTTTCTTCAGAAATACAGGCAACAAAATAACTGAAAGAAATAATGAAAGACTATATCACCGACAATCGTGACAAGATGATGAAATATTTAGGAATAAAATTAAAAAATAAATGTGTGCCACCTTTATGAGAAAAACATTGAAGGCATCCTGAGGCACACACACATACACACAAACACAAGATTTTTAGACTATTACGTTCTTGGATATAAAGGTTCAAAGTTATAAAACTTTCAGTTCTTCCTACATTAATTTATACATTTAATGTGCGCTCATTAAAATATTGATAGTTTTTTTCCCTTTGGCTTACCTTTCTCCTGACCTCAAGCAAATCAAGTTTGTCTAACAAGTAGAATAACAACTCGATGTTTTCTTCTCTTTCACTTTTTTCCCATGCACTTGGTTACTATTAGCATGAGGGCAAGAAGATTAGCACATCCCTGGTGAAGACTGAAAAAGAAAGAAGGGAGAGACAGAAAGAAGAAGGGAAGGAATGAAGATGGAAAGAACATATGGATTCTAAAGTCAGTACAGAAAATAACATAAGAAAAACTAGCCAAGAAATCTCTTAGAAAGCAGAGCAATGAAGTCATCAGATATAGTTCTAAGTTATCTAACTGAGTTCGGATGAGGTCCCCTTCAAATCTCATGTTGAAATGTGATACTCCCTGTCGGAAGTGGGCCTCATAGGAGGTGATTGGGTCATTGGGGCTCACCCCTCATGAATGACTTGAGGCCCTCCCACCCTGGCCAGGACACCTCGCCATCACAGGGGTACTCAGGAACGCCCACAGGCACCTACCCTGGGATCGTGTAGACACACCAGTTCACCTCGCCTGCACAGGTCGGATGTGAGAGGAAACCAGAGAACCCAGAGAAAACCCACGCAGACCGGGGGGAGAAGTACACACTCCACACACACAGTGGTCCTGGCCGGGCGTTTATTTTTTCCCTCATCAAACGTTATAACAAAATGATGTTGAATGAAATGGTGCGGTTAGAGAGCCTGCCATATTTAAAACCCTCTTTCAAACCCTTAGTTTAACTGAGATGAGGCTGGAATATCTTTAAAGAAATATCCTGTAGAAAATAAACGGAAAGTTCCAAATGGATTTGCTGACCGGGTACTGATTTCTTCTTCTCACTTACAGAAATTTGAGTGTCAGGATGACCCAGTGCTAGAAAATGCAGGTGTGGCTTGAGGGTCCTGGTCCCTTTGCCATTTCCCAGGACTTCAGAGTTCTTTCCGTGACTCATGAGTTCACAGCTTTCACCCAGTTATGCCCTCCAAGTTCCAGATTTGTATGTGCAGCCACTTGACCCTCCATTTGAAGGCCCTTCATGCATCTTAGACTTGACGTTTAATTTTTTATTTTATTTTAAAGATGTGGGGAACAATTCAGGATTAGGTATATAAGTGGTCATCATACAGGTAAAGTTTGGACCTCCCTTTGGTCCCTATAGGCCTGTTCTGAGCTCAGGTACTCTTATCGATGCTATATTCCCTGCCCCCTACTCCATCCCTGACAACTTGCAGCTGCTGCCAAACCCTTTCTTATAGCATTCTGGTAAATGTTCAGGGTCTGCTTATGAGTGAGAACATGTGGTACTTAGTTCTTTGTTTCTGTGATAAATCATTGCATATTATAGACTCTAAATCCATCCAAGTTGCTGTGAAGTCCATAATTTTGCTCTTCTTCATGGCTGTGTAATATTCCATTGTGCATATGTATCACATTTTTTAATCCAGTTCAGTTTCGAAGGCAGTATGGTCAGTTCCATGTTTTTGCTATTGTGAATAATGCTTCAATAAACACGTGTGTGCAGGTATCTTTTTTGTAGAATGACATGAGTTCCCCCAGGTATATCCCAGAGGGAAGATTGCTGGGTCATATGGAAGGTCAATTTCTAGCTCTTTTAGGAATTGCCATACTGTTTTTCATAGAGGTTGAACTAGTTTGCATTTCCACTAACAGTGTAGAAGTGTTCCCTTTTCTCTGCATCCTTGCCAGCATCTGTTGTTTTTTATTTTATGAATGATACTCATTTTTACTGGAGTTAGGTGGTATCTCAATGTGGTTTTGATTTGCATTTCTCTGATGATTAGTGAGGCTATGTATTTTTTCGTGTATCTGTTGGCTATTCATATGTTTTCTTTTGAGAAGTGTCTATCCATGTCTTTTGCCCACTTTTTAATAGGACTGTTTTTTGTTTTTTTTTCCTTATGGCACGTTTGTAGGTCCTTGGTCTTTGTCAGATATACAGTTGGCAAATATTTTTTCCCATCCTATGGGCTGTCTCCCCACTCTCTTGATGGTTTCTTTTGCTTTTGCAGAAACTTGTCAGTTTGATGAGGTCCCACTTGTCTATCATATCTTTTATGACATCTGCTTTTGGAAAGTTGATCAGAAATTAGTTGCCTATTCTGATTTCTGTAAGGGGTCTCCTGCATTTTCTAAGATTCTTAACATTTGAGTTTTGACTTTTAGGTCTTTGATCCATTTAGAGTTGACTTTTGTGTATGGTGACAGGTAGGTTTCCTGTTTCATTCTTCTGCACATTGTCAGCCATTTTTCCCAGCACGATTTACTAAATAGGTTCTCCTCTCCCCAGTGGTTGTTGGTGGAGGCTTTTTTGAAGATGATTTGGTTGAGAAATTGAGGTTTTTGCTTCTGGAATCTCTATCCTGTACCATTGGTCTACATGCCTATTCTTGAATCAATATCAGGTTGTTTTGACTATTGTAGCCTTATAATAAAGTTTAAAGTCTGAAAGTGTGATACTTCCTGCTTTGTTTCCTTTGCTAAGGATTGTTTTGGTTATTTGTACAGACTCAACATTTTCTTTTTCTTTGTTTTTTGAGTTGGAGTCTCACTCTGTCGCCGAGACTGGAGTGCAGTGGCACACTCATGGTTACCCCAGCGTTGACCAGCTGGGCTCTGGCAATCCTTCTACCTCAGCCTTCCAGGTAGCCGGAACTATAGGCGCACTACCATGCCTGGCTATTTTTTTTTAATTGTAGAGATGAGATCTCGCCAAGTTGCCTGGGCTGTTCTCAAACCTGCGGGCTAAGGCAATCCACTTGCCTTGGCCTTCCAAAGTGCTGGGATTACAGGCTGAGCCACCAAGCCTGGCCAGACTCAACATTTTCAAAACTGAGTTCCTCATCTGTCCCGCCCACCCAGTCCTGTCCCCCCCGCCACCAAATCCAGCCTCCTTTGTGTTCCCATTTGGAGCAACCAGTTAGGATGGTGCTCTTAGGATCAAAGCAGGAGTCCTGTAACGGGGCCTGTAGAAGGCCCTCGACATGCTGGCTCTTCCCCATCCCTTCAGTTTCATCTCTATTTCTTCCTCCACCCCATAGTTTCAGCCACACACCATCAGTTCCCAGGTCCTCTCCAGTCATGTTCTCTCCTGACTCAGACCACGTTCCCACGTCAGTACTTCTGAATGAAGACATTGTCTTCATTCCCTTGTTGACCTCATGATTGCTTATTTATCCTTTTCTTTAAAAAAATTTTTTTTATTATAAAGATGTGGGGTA
>NW_007260438.1:263546-330919 GCF_000164805.1 Carlito syrichta | reverse complement strand
TTCTCTCAACTGCCAATCCCACCCCCCCACAATTTCCCACTACTGCCAATTGCTTTCTTATAGCATTATAATTGTTCAAGTCCCGTTTATGAGTGAGAACGTATGGAACTCTGTTTGTTTCTGTGATAAATCACGGAGTATGATCGACTCCAAATCCACCCAAGTTGCTGCAAAGTCCATATATTCATCCTTTTCTATGACTGCATAATATTCCATTGTGCATATGTACCACGTCTTAAAAATCTGGTCCAGCTTCGATGGGCAACACGGTTGGCTCCATACGTTTTTGCTATTGTGAATAGACCTGCAACAAATATATGTGTGCAGGTATCTTTTTTGTAGAATAATCTGAGTTCCTTCACAGGTATATTCCCAATAGGGGAATTGCTGGATCATATGGAAGGTCAATTTCTAGTTCTTTCAGAAATCACCACACTGTCTTCCAAAGAGGTTGCACTAGTTTGCATATAGTATAAAGTATAGAAGCGTTGTTTTTTCTCCACATCCTCGCCAGCATCTGCTGTTGTTTGTTTTATTAATGATGGCCATTCTTACTGGGGTTAGGTGGTATCTCAATGTGGTTTTGATTTGCATTTCTCTGATGATGAGTGAGGCTGAGCACTTTTTCATGTGTCTGTAGGGTGTCCGTATGTCATCTTTTAAGAAGTGTTTATTCATGTCTTTTGCCCACTTTTTAAATGTGCAGAAAGGAATATTTTTTTCTATCTTATCTCAGTAGTCACTTCCTCAAGGAAGCCAACCCAGATTTCCCTGACCAATTCCCTTTATATACCCTCTCATCGCATCACATTCTCCTCTCTCCAGCTTTTATGGCACATGCAATTTGTCATTGTTGTGTGTGGTCATGTTTCAACAATTGTGTCTTCTACCAGAATGCAAGACTTGTAAGGACAGGGGCCAAGAGTGCTTTGCTCACCCCTGGACACTGGCACCTGGCACAGTGACTGCCATGGAGCACGGGCTCTCTGAAAACATTAGTGGAATGAATAGTAACCATATTCCCAGTTCCTGTAATTTTCTTTCATGTTGTCAGGGGTGGATATCAGAGAGGATACTGGGCAGGGATATTCAGTAAGAAAAAGAACAGTAGTTAAAACTTATTGGCGGTATCTCATATACCTATACTGGGGGGCCAGAAAAATGTATCCACATTTTAGGAGATGTTATCTCTATATGACTTTTAGTTCACCCTAATCAGAAGTGTCTGGACACTGACGGTAGCCACTTTGAGCACCTCTCATAATTGCAGAAGTCAAACATGACTTGCAATCATCTTTTGTTATCAATATAGATCATTGCAATTTTAATACAGTTTTTTTCTTTCTTAAAATGTGCTTACATTTTTTTGGCACCCTTAGTATATTGCACGCAAACACATTTCATGCACTATCTCAATTCACTTTCATATAGCCTTAAAAAGTAGATACAATAATTTTCCTTCAAAGAAACTTTTCTTTAAAGAAAGATATATTTTCTTGAAAGATGAAGAAGCTGAGAACTGGAGAGGTTATGTAACTTGCCTGAGGTCACTCAGCTCATAAGTGGCAGAATTGACATCCCATCCCAAGTCTTTTCTGACCCCAAAGCCTGAACTCTTAACCATTACGTCTTCCTGCTTCAGTCTTAGAACCTGAGACTTGTTTGGATAGACCTCATTTTCATGTTTGGTGGAATTATCTTGTCTTTCTAGAACTCTCTTACTTGTTACTTTGTAAACGTT
This sequence comes from Carlito syrichta, assembly GCF_000164805.1. Taxonomy (NCBI): domain Eukaryota; kingdom Metazoa; phylum Chordata; class Mammalia; order Primates; family Tarsiidae; genus Carlito; species Carlito syrichta. Next base: position 329,178 of record NW_007260438.1, on the reverse strand, counting down.
TGGATCACCATATTACAATCTCTGGACCTAAATGGCCTGGATTTCTTTGTAGCTGTCTGGATACTGTAATATCCTGGTCTGGACCCTGGACCCTGGACCCTGGCTCCTGGACCCTGGACCATGGACCCTGGACCCTGAACTCCAGGGTGATTAAGAAGGTATTGTCCGACCCCCTCTGAGCCTTAGACATACTGCCTTTGTCTTGTGATTAGCACCTTTACCTCTTATGGGCAATTCTGGGTTTCTGGAAAACTAACAGCCACCTCTAGCTCATTTGTTTTTGATACAATTTGAGGATACTCCAGAGCCGTCTTCTCTTTAATAGAACTTGGGCACATTTGTGTAGTCTTAATGGCAGATATCAAGGGTCCACCTGTTCCCAATAATTTCTCTCAGAAGATTCCCCATATCTTTCCAATTTGAAGACCTAAACCTCTTTTAGGAATTCCAGCAAGGTACCTACTGTCTGAGGAAAGCTTCTGGATCTCCGTTTGTTTAGAGAGCAGGGATGACTGATAGACTCTTATTACAATAACTTTGCCTTGAGATTACAAGGTCCTCTACAAGGTTATCTTTGCTGGCACATTGCCACTTTAAAAAGTGGTTTCCTAGAATATCATCATTGCTCAAAATCTTATAAATTTTGGAAAACAATAACATAATTTCTAGACTGGGAAAATGGATTATTTTCTCAATGCACTTACCAATTTTCATCACCGGGCTCATTCATACTGTGCTATAGACAACTGATAATATTTTAGTGAACACAATGTAAAGTTGTAGCAAATACATTAAACAAAAGAAATAATTTCAAATATCAATTATTGAGAGTGGTTTGTAGGAACATGCGTATATACCTTTTGTGAGATGAAGCTGACTGCAGAATGATTTGATACTATCAATCATAGCATTTCATTAAAGACTATTTTATAAGTACAGCATGTCCTTGAATGCCATCATTTTGTTCAAAGTCATTTCATTATAATGTTGATGAGAAACAAAATCAATTTCCAGCCAGGACCATGGCCATACACATTTTGCATCTTCTCCTCACATTTGTGTGACTTTTCTCTGAGGACTCTGGTTTTTTCTCATATCCCAAAGATGTGCCTGTTAGATAAGTGAACATGTCCATGTTGTTCCAGTCTGAATGAGTGTGTGTGTGTGTGTGTGTGTGTGTGTGTGTGTGTGTGTGTGTACGTGTGAGTGTATGTGAATGTGCCCTGGAGTGGAATAATGTACTGTCCAGGGCTGGTTGCACCCTGAGCTGCTGTGATTGGCTCTGACCATTGTGACTCTGACTTGAATAACTGGGTAAATAATGATCTTTCTTGTTTTTATTATTTTTTCTTAAATGTATGTATAGCTCACATTTATTTCTAGGTTTAAGTGTCTTGGTTAGAAAGGTCTCAGTGTTTATTTAGAAGTTTGGTGATATTTTTGTGACCATAAATATGCAGTAGAAATTTAGCCCTTGTTTGTAACCATTAGCCTATGGTCAAATTGGTTTTGCTATATGCCATTTGGCTCTTAGTATCGATTTCCAAGACCCTATCAAGAATTTACTGTAAGCCGGGCTCGGTGGCTCAGCCTGTAATCCCACACCTTTGGGAGGCTGAGGCGAGTGGATTGCCTGAGCCCACGGGGTTTGAGAGCTGCCTGGGCAGCGAGACCTCATCCCTACAATAAATCAAAAAATCAGCCGGGCGTGGTAGCGCATGCCTGTAATTCCGGCTACTTGGAAGGCTGAGGCGGAAGGATCGCCGGAGCCCAGCAGGTCAAGGCTGCGGTGGCCAGGAGCGGCCACTGCACTCCAGTCTGGGCGACAGAGTGAGACTCCAACTGAAAAAAAAAAAAAAAAAAAAGAATTTACTGCATAGTCTCAAAGTCTCTTGTGAGTTTATTGAGCAAGTGCTTTTTGTTAGGCACCACACCGAATGCTTTACACGTTCGGGGAGGAAGTTGTTAAAGTAAGTTGGTGGTGATGTATTCCCTTCCCTTGTGGGGGATGGGGTAGGGTTGGGGGAACTCCCGTAGAAAAAATAAAAGAAGGAAATTGATTTGGTCTCCTTGCAAATATCCTCTAGACAAATAGACTAATGATATCTGCTAGGAGGCAGAATCCTTAACTGCTTACCATCTTTCTTTTTTGGGGGAGGGGGTTAGAGTCTTATTCCATTGCCTGAGCTGGAGTGCAGTAGCCTGCTCACTGCCACCCCAGAGTTGACTCACTTGGTTCAGGCAATCCTTCCTCCTCAGCTTTCCAAGTAGCTGGAACCACAGGCGTATGCTACCATGCCCAGCTAATTGTTTGATTTATTGTAGAGATGAGGTCTCGCCAAGTTGTCCAGGCTGTTCTCGAACAAGTGGGCTCAGGCAATCTTCTCACCTCGGCCTCCCAAAGTGCTGGGATTACAGGTTTGAGCCATCATGCCCAGCCACTCATTAGCATCTTATGATGTTCTTAGTAGGATGTCCTTGACTACAAGATCGCTTACAGTAAACAAACCCAGAATTTATCAATTTATGAGATGTGGCTCCTTAGAGAATGTCCTATAAGCCAGATCACTCTCTGGCATATAAAATGAAGCTGTTTTATGACTTAAATGCTCCTCATCATGCCAGACTAAAAGCTCACAAAGCCTCACTCAGAGACCTTATTAGTTATTCTGGGTCAGAGAGTACATGTCTGGCATTTGAAGAAGGACCTAGGGAGCCACAGTCTACTTCAGACCTCTCTATGCTTTGTCTGTGCGTCTGGATTGCTGGTGCTCTTGAAATGATTAGTAAGATTCTTGTCTCATCTGTTTTGATTTGGAGAATTTGATTCTATTAGTATACTCATATTTTGTACTTCATTCCTATAACCTCCATATTGGGTATTATTTACCACATTTTGTAAATGAAGAGGCTGAAACATAGAGAAGTTAAAAAAAAAAACCTATTCAAAGCCACACAGTTAGTGAGAGCTCACACTCCTTTCCATCTGATTCCAAAACCCTCACTTTTTCTATGTCAGCTTTATTTTTTTACTAGTTTAAACATCACATTTCTTAGCTTGTTTTAAATTTTATTGCCCTTGGGAAAAAAAGCCAAATGTTTTAAAAGAAGAGATGATCAGCTCTTTAAGCAATTTTTATTGCCAAATTGTTTCTTTCTGTAATGTAAAAATCACTTGGGAGTGGCTAGACGCATGGGAGTCAGTTTTACAGACGACAATTGGAAGTGTATGATGAGAATAACTTCAAGTGAAACTGTTTTAGAGAATTTCTTTAATAGTTTAAGAGAGCAGCAAAGAATCGGTGGGCTTGCTGCAGAGAAAAACTGTTTTCTTACCCAAATCTAGAGTGGCTTAACAACTTTCATGGTCTGGTCAGAAGACACGGTGCAAGTTTGAAAGCCTCAGAAGTAGAGATGCAATCCAGACAGGAAAGCCAATTTCTGAAGCAAAATGGGCAGCAGGGATTTTGGAGAAGAGACTAGCATTTGCCCAATCCTGCATTATCACATGAAAAAAAAACTATATAAATACGTGTGAGATGGAAAGCCTTTAATATGTGAATTTTGAGTAGTTATAATCAGAAGGACCAGAGAGACCCTAAAACTGAGATACAGTTGATAGTTTTCATGTAAGGATATAGATTAGCTGCAAATTCTGGAGAACGGGAATATCAATAATCTTTTAAAAAAATAAAAATAACCATAAGCATAAGAATGACACTCTATCCCTTCCTCTAACTATACACAAAAATTAACTCAAAATGGCCTAAAGACTTAAATGTAAGACCTCAAACTGTAAAAATCCTAGAACAAAGCCTGCAAATCACTCTTCTGAACATCAATCTGGGTAACTAATTTATGGCCAAGTCCTCAAAAGCAAATGCAGCAAAAACCAAAATTGACAAGTGGGACCTAATTAAACTGAAGAATATCTGCACAATAAAGAAACTATCAACAGAGTAAATAGACAACCTACAGAATGGGAGAAAGTATTTGCAAATGATTTACCCGACAAAGGCCTAATATCCCCAATCTGTAGGAAACTTAAACAAACTGACAGGAAATTAATAAGTGAACAGATATTCTGAAATGAAATTATACAAGTGGCTGATATACAAATGAAAAAATGCTCAACATCACTAATCCTCAGAGAAATGCAAATCAAAACCACAGTGAGACACCATCTCACACCAGTCAGGATAGCTATTATTAAAAAGTCCAAAATAGCATATGTTGGAAAGGAGATACAGAAAAAGAAATGTTTATACATTGTTGGTGAGAATGCAAACTAGTTCAGATCCTATGGAAAGTAATTTGGAGATTTCTCAAAGATTTAAAAGTAAACTACCATTTGACCTAACAGTTTCACTACCGGGTATACACTTAAAGAAACATAAACAGTTCTATCAAAAAGGCACCTGCATCCATATGTATGTTTAGTGCAGCACTATTCACAATAACAAAAACATGGAACCAACCTAGGTACCCATCAACAATGGACCAATTAAGAAAATGTGGTCCATATACACCATGGAATACTATGCAATCATAAAGAAAAATGAAATCATGTCCTTCACAGCAACATGGTTGCAGTCGGAGGCCATATTTCTAAGTGAACTAACACAGTCACAGAGGACTGAATACCTCATGTCCTCACTTATAATTGAGAACTAAACACTTTATGTACACACGGACATAAAGATGGAAACGATGGACAGTGGAGATTCTTAAAGGAAAGAGGGAGAGAGAGGGGCAAGGACTGAAAAACTTCCTATTGGGTACCATGCACACCACTTGAATGATGGGCTTAATGGAAGCCCAAATCTCACCATCAGGCAATATACCCATGTTGAAACCTGCACATGTAATCCTTGAATCCTTAAAAAATAATAATCAGTTTTGGTAAAGAAGAGGTGAAATGCACAGTGGAAATGTAGCTCCTAGTGGGAGTTAAATAGGCAGCTCCTTTCTGGAAAGCAGTTCAGGAATATGTATTAAGAGTCTTAAACATGTTTATACTCTTTGAATGAGTAGATTTGGCACAAATTTATATAAAAAAATTAGCAGGATATGCATTTTTATTTATTTATAAGAAATACAAATTATTGAAAATAATCACATAGCAGAAAAGATATTATGCAGGTACTAAAATTATGTTTTCCTTAATAAAGTGTAAAAATGAACCCAGGGTATTGCTTTTATAATAAAAAAAATACTACTCTACAAAAATGTTCTGGTAGCCAAAATAAGCAGTTGTGTAAATAGGTTCCCATTACATAAAGTTGCATGAATAAAGTAACTATTTCTGACTGGAAATGTGGTTAAAAAAAAGTATTTATATGCTTCTTTTAGAACTTCTTGCAGGCTATAAATTTTTCAAGATTGTAGTGCTCTGATCGTTAAAGGAGATTGGGGATCATGCTGCTGTAATTAAGACTTAGAATGGAATACCACGCAGAACTAAAAATATTCTGTAATGAAGGAGACTTTCCAATCTAGAATTACTTATTTGGGTAAATAGAAAAATTAGAATAGATTAGGCTACCCAAACTTTCATTTATAAAATATGATTTTATTAATAATAATAATAACAAAATAATAAAATTTTATATTATGGTAATAATGGTTCTAGTATCCATTGGTTTAGAAAATGTATGATACAAATAGCTGCTATGAATTTAGTAAAATTTAAATAATTGGTACTTTGTCAATTGCAATAAAATCGACATCCGTTTGAAAGGTAGAGGCTTATATATGCATATATTACTGCTTTTTCAGCCTATAATAAATGCTCTGACTAGTACATGAATTCAGATTCCTTGCACTGATTTCATGGCTTCTTTGAGGAAAAGAAAAACATTTCTATAGGTTTATGATACAATAAACTGAACAAGTTCTCTCTTCCTTCTTTTATTAGAAACAGAGATTCAAGATAAATTAATCAGAGTTGGTGCATTGGAAATGCATTCTATTTCACCAGAATACCAGGAGAACAAAGTTTAGCAGCTAATATGGTTTCTACTATAACACAACAAGCCTCAGACAGGAAATGAAAGTCAAATGCTTCTCAGCAAAATAATGGTGATGGCAGTAGTTGGTGCACACAATCCTAAAGAACAAAAACAAAACTATAACATGAAATCAGACAGCGAAATAATGAATACCTGGGAATTTAGAACAAGCCTCATTTCTCTACTGATATCATTTTAGCTACTTTGTGACTCTCTTTTCATCTAGAGAATCAATAGTATTGCTTGTTTCTGAGGGAGAAGAAAGGAAAAAATCAGATATAGCCTTAGACTAAGAACTAACATAAGGCAAGATGGCAGAGTAAGATGTTCTGGCTTCTCCTTCTTCTCATAAATACACCAAATCAACAATTCTCTTGTGAGAAAGCCAAAAAATAATTGAAAGTCTCCTGTACAAGAGGGTAATAAACCAGACTCACCAAAATTGGTTGGGAGTATTAGGACGTCCTCTTACTAGAACCTCAAGCCCCAGTAAAGACACCATACAAGAAGGAAGAGAACCCCTAGCTCCCAACTTCTTCTAGGGAAGCTAAGGGGTTACTTTGTAGGTCCAGAGCCCCGACTTTTCTGAAGGGGGTCCCCAGAGTAGTGACTTTCCATTGTTGAACCTCTGACAGGACCAGTATAGTCTAGCTGCTTAAAGGAAATGAAGATGGTGACACATTTGACTGGTAGTTACCATAGATCTTCCTCCTTGGTCATTGCAGAGCAAGTGGACTAAAAAAATCCCAGCTCTCAGCATCTCCACAAAGAAGGGAAAAGTTGATATATGTGACAAATGCACCCACCTATCTGAGGCTACCCAAAGAACAAGTATCAGACTTGCCAGTCTTGAGTTCTGACAGGTCTAGCACTGTTTAGCTACCTGAGGGAGAGTGAAAACAGCAGCATGAACTGGTAGACACCATAGCTCCCCACCTGTCAGTTCTGCACAGATAAAACAGACAAAACCCATAACTGCCTGCTTCTCCCTGGGAAGGGAAAGAGTTGTTAGAAACCTCCAGAATTTCTGGATTAAGCTGATTGGTGAGGGTCTTTTCCTATATAAGGCCAGTCAGTGAAGACTGGAGGAACTCCCAGCTTTGTCTAATACACAGATACCAGCACAAAACACTCCAGAAAAATGAAGGATATTGAAAAAAAGGAAAATATAAATCTCCAGGAACCAGCTGTAATGATATGCATTAAATGATTTATCCAACTTTTCCTAAACATGCTCACCAAGGTCAAAAGAACATGAACAGAGTGAAAACTTCAACAAATAAAAAATATTTTTAAAGTACCAAACAAAAATCTTGGAACTGAAGAACATAACAACTGAATGGAAGAATTCACCAGAAGGGTTAAACAGCAGGTGAGCTCAGATAGAAAAAAAAGACTGGTGAACTTGAGGACAGATCATTGGAAATAATTCAGTGAGTGAAAAAGGAATAAAAAGGAGTGAAGAAAACTTAAGGTAACTTATGGAACACCATTAAGTGGACTCCTATGGATTATGAAAGTTCCAGATGGGGAAGTAAGAGAGAAAGGACAAGCTGTTTTAGAAAGAGAGAAGAAAGTTAGAATTAGATATTGCTTGTTCCTCTCAGGTCTCAGCAGCACAGAGCACTGTGGAAAGAATCTAGGAAAGTTCTAATAGCCCACTGAGAAAGTTTGTCAAGTAGTTGAAAAATGAAGGCTAATTCCACGCTTGGGTTTCCTGTGGACAATGGGAGTGAGGAATCTAGAAAAGAACTGCTTGGAGCATGGGGTCAGAGGAAGATCATGGCTAAGTAAGAATTGCAACACTGGAAAAAGCTGAGGCAGGGGAAATGACTCAGAAAGCAGAAATAGCTGGGGACCTCTCAGCCATGTTTTGTACTTTTCAGTGTACAGGTTTCATAGATCTGTGAGTAAACTTATTTCCAAATATTTTGGAAACGCTATTTAAATGCAACTGTTTCTTTACTTTCACTTTCCAGTTGTAAATAGTATATAGAAATGCCTTTGATTTTTATGTGTTCACCTTGTAACTTACAGCCTTGTTAAATTCATGTGTTTATTTTAATAAACACATGAATAAAAAACAGACTTTTTAAAAAGACGTTTTAAAATATATAAGTATACAATAATGCCATCAAAACTGCAAATAGACAATTTTGTGTCTTTCTTTCCTGGCTTTATGTATTTTACTTTTTTCTTTTTATGATTTTTACTTCTAGCCTTGTTGAATTAACTAGGTCTTCAGTACAGTAATGTGTAGGATTAATGAGAGCAAATGTTCTTGCTTTGTTCTTTCTCTTGAATTGAAAGTCACTAACCCTTATATGTGATGTCAGGTACTTAAAACAAAAAGGCCTTTAAACAGACTGAAAACATTTTATTCTATTTTCAGTTTAATAAGAATTTTTCTTTTTTTTTTAAATCATAAGTGTACAATAATTTTGTCAAATGTTTTTCTTGCATCTACTGAGATAACCATATGGGGATTTCTCTTTTATTTATATGTAATATTTTTTTCATATCTTGTTGGAATCATTTGCTAATATTTTGTTAAGAATTTTTGAGTCTGTGTTAATGAGGAATATTGACCTGTATTTATTTTTTCTTTTGCTATTTTTGCCTGGTTTTGGTATCAGGGTAATGATGATATTAGAATGAGTTACACAATGTTTACTTCATTCTGATTTTCTAACAGAATTAGTGTAGAATTGGCATTGTTTTCTTATCTAAATGTTTTGGTAGAATTCACTAGTGAAGTCAACTGGCTCTGAAGTTTTCTCTGAGGGAAGATTTTAAATTATAAATTATTTTCTTTAATGACATAAATATTGTCAAGATTTTAGAACTTCTAAATGACTCAATTGCAAAAATTGATATAATTTGTACCTCCCCCAAATTTTGTCCATTTTGTTTAAGTTGTCAAGTTAATTGGCATACAATTGTTATAAAATTACCTTACTATGCTTTTGATATCTGTAAGGTTTATAGCAGTGTCACCTGATATTGGCAATTTGTATCTTCCCTTTATTTCTTGGACAGTATAGCTAAAAAGTTACACATTTTATTGATCTTTTCAGAGCTCTAGATTTGGTTTCTTTGACTTGCTCTTGATTATTTTCTATTTTATTAATATCATTCTTTATTCACTTGTTATGTTTTACTTTTATTTTTTGGTATTTCATATCTTCTAGCTTCTTAGGGTAAAATATTTATAATTGATGTTAGCCTTCTGTTATTTTATAATATAAACATTTAAAGCTATATACATTTTTTCTCTAAGCAGTTCCTTAGACATGTCTTGTAAATTTTGACATGTTGTATTTTTACTTTCTTTTAGTTCAAAATATCTTCTCATTTTTCTTGTGATCTCTTCTTTCACCTATGGACTATTTATTTAGAATTATATTCTTTAATTCTCAAATATTTTGGAATTTTCATAGCTTTTGTTATTGATTTCCAATTTAGTTTTATTATAGCCAGAGAATGTATAATGTACGATTTTGATCTCTTTAAACTTATTGGCACTTGTTTTGTGTCCTAGAATATGATGTATTTTGGTGAAGGTTGTATGGTGCACTTGAAAATAATGTGTAAGCCAGGCTCAGTGGCTCAGCCTGTAATCTCACGCCTTGGGAGGTTGAGGTGAGTGGATTGCCTGAACCCGTGGGTTCAAGACCCACCTGGGCAACTTGGTGAGACCTCATCTCTATAATAAATAAAAAATTAGCCGGACGTGGCAGTACGCACCTGTAATTCCGGCTACTTGGAAAGCTGAGGCGGAAGGATCGCCGGTGCCCAGCAGGTTGAGGCTGCGGTGACCGGGAGCGGCCACTGCACTCCAGTCTGGGCGACAGAGTGAGACTCCAACTCAAAAAAAAAAAAGAAAATCATGTGTATTCACCTTATATTAGATGAAGCATCCTATAAAAATCAACTAGGTCCAGTTGGTTGACAGTATTCTTCAAGTCTTCTGTATTCTTACTTTTTTCTATCTCAAATGAGAGCTGTGGATTTGTGTATTTTTTTCTTTTGGTTCTCTCAGGTTTTGCTTCATGCATTTTTGGCACTCTGTCACTAGGTATATATACACTTATAATTTGCATATCATTTTGATGTATTGATTCACTAATCATTATGCAACACATTTCTTTGTTCTAGAATTTTTTTTTTTTTTTTTTTGAGTTGAAGTCTCACTCTGTTGCCCAGGCTGGAGTGCAGTGGTGTGATCACAGCTCACTACTGCCTTGACATCCTGGGCTCAGGCTATCCTTCCACCTCAGTCTCCTGAATAACTGGGACCACAGGCTTGAGTCACTGTATCCAGCACTTTTTCTTAATATATATTGATATAATATTAATATAACTATTCTTGCTTTCTTATAATTGTTGTTTATAAGGTATGTATTCTTCCATTATTTTACTTACTATAAATCCATTGGATTATTTATATTTAGAGTGTATCATTTTTAGTTAGCATATGATTGGTTCTTGCTCTTTTATCCAGTCTGGCAATCTCTGCTTTTGAAATGCACAGTTCAACTTCTACATTGTTGGTGGGAGTATAAACTAGTACAGCCTCTGTGGAAAATAGTGTGGTGATTCCTAAAAGTTCTAAAAATCGACCTTCCATGACTCCACAATCCCCCTATTGGGAATATACCCAGAAGAATTCAAATCACTCTATAAAAAAGATACCTGCACATGTATGCTTATTGCAACATTGTTCACAATAGCAAGAACATGGAACCAACTGTGCTGCCCATTAAAAGAGGACTGGATTAAAAAATATGTGATACATATACACAATGAAATATCACACAGCCATAAAGAAGAACAAAATCATGAACTTCACAGCAACCTGGATGGAATTAGAGTCTAGAATATGGAGTGATCTTTCACAGAAACAAAGAACTGAGTAACACATGTTCTCACTCATAAGTGGACCTTGAACAATTATCATAATGCTATAAGAAAAGAATTGACAGTAGTGAGGGAGGTGGGATTGACAGTAGTGGAAATCTGCCTGGGGAAGTGGGGCATTAACAAGAGTAACTGCACAATGAATATTTGTATACCTAACCCTGAATTGTACCCAATAATTTTAAAATAAAAAAATTTTAAAGTTAAAAAAAAAAGAAACTATAGGTGTGAGAGATCATATATTAGTGGCAGAAACCCTTCCTGGAACCTCCTAAAACACCAAAGAAATTCAAAGAAACCATGAAAAAACATTAAAAAAAAGAAATGCACAGTTCATTCACATTTAATGTAATTATTGAAATGATTGGATTTGGTCTGCCACTTAAAATATTTGTTTTCTACTTGTCTCATCCTATTTTTCACTCTGCTTCTTTCCTGCCTTTTAAAAATATTAGACAAATAGTTTAGTATACCATGTAGGTTATTTTCCAGGGCTTTCAATTTATTATTGTAAACAATCTTGCCTAGTTTTTATAATTGCTATTTATGGGAGAAATTGCTTGACATCCTCATGCCCTCATTATTCAAAGTTCTTGGTTGAATTCCTGGTCATCTTGACCTACCTATGCTGAAATCTGATAAAGTCAGGACAAAGGTAATCACTCTAAGACAAATTGGAAAGAGCTATGTTGATGAAAGTCAGTGATGTTTACTAAACAACAGGTAAACCAGATGTCTTTTGACTTCTTTTTTTTTTTTTTTTTTAAATCACATTTCCCACAGTACCCAAACACCGTCCAGTGAAGAGGATGGGGCAGAGATAACCATTGAATAAAAAAGAGCACTCCTGAAAGGAAATCTTAAGTTTGAATTCAGATAATTTATATTGACCTGGCTGAATAATTATGCAAAAGAAACTTTTGAACCATAACCTAGAAGGGAAAAATTTGTGCAATTTTTTTGTTGCAGTCATTGTTACTGTTTTGTTGTTGTTGTTGTTCTTACCACTATTAAGCAGAGAGAAAGAGCTATGGAAAATTTTAGTTAAGTTTTATAGAATTATAGAAATGTATGTCTGTCTATATTAAGGGTTCGAGTCATTTCTCACCTTGTCTCACAGGCTGTCAAGACTGGGCAGAGACAACAGCAACATATAACCTAAAATGGAGGCTTTTCTCTGGTTCAAATCATGAAAAAAGGAATCAGCGGCAAAATGTTACCTTGTGAGTAGTTGTGGGGTTTCTGAATGAAAACTGGACTGAGAGGCTTGGAGAGGCATTTTATTGTATTGTATTGTATTTGATTAATATATATTTTTTACTTTAAAATTGTGGGGTACAGTTGTTAGGTATACAAATATTCATTGTGCAGGTACCCTTGTTGATGAGGTGTGTCCCCTTTCCCCAGACAGATATTGACTATTGTTAATCTCGCCTCCTTTCTCCTCCCTGTTCCCCCCGCCCCCACCCCATAGTTTCCCGCCACCGTCAATCCTTTTCTTATAGTATTATGGTAGCTGTACTATAAGAAATGGAGAGGGATTTTAATGCAGGCCGTAGGTACATAGCAAAGAATTTACCCTTGTTCAAAAAGAGGGCTGGGCTTTGTCCTCTGTCTTTGTGAGTCAGTCTCTAAATTCTTGGAAAAGCATGCCTAATAGGAGTGACTTTGTTTGTCTGGGGATCTTGGATCACACCGTATAGTCTAACAATGTGATTTAGGGTGGGGGCTGGTCACATTGCATTTTAGAGTGAGGCCAAAAACAAATAGTAGCAGTGTTTCTTAGGATGGAGATCTTCGGCTAAGTCAGATGGTAACAATGTGTCTTAAGGTGGGGCCTTTGGGTCACGCTGGATCAGTTGACCTGGAAAGAGAGGTTACTCATTTGGACAATAAACCAATCAGTCATGTCTAGGTGATGGAGCCCCCAGTGAGAGCTCTGGGCACGAAATCTCAGGTGAACTTCCTTGGTTGCCAGTACTCCATGAATATTGCCACATATGGATACCAGGAAAGGAATGTGCCCTGACTCTACAGAGAGAGGACAAGGAAACCCCATTTCCCGAGGTATTACTCAAGAGTCTGTCCTATGTGCTTCTTCCCTTGGCTGGTTCTAATCCATGTCCTTTCCCTGTAATAAACCCTAACTGTAAGTAAAATTGCTTTCAGTAAATTCTCTGAGTCCTTCCAGCAGATGATCAAACTTGATGGTGGTTTTGGAAATCCTCTGAGCTTGTACTTGGTGTTAGAATTGAGGCAGGTCTATCGTGGGGACTGTGATGTCCCCTTTAACCTCTCAGTTATTTAACTGGGTCAGCAGACACCAAAAGAAAGAGACAGATTAGTAGAAGAGGGAGCATTTGTTGAGCGATAGACTCCCAGAATGTTGTCTGGTAGAGTTTTCTTTTGTGTTTATCCAGAATCTCAATATTTGTCCCTCTTTCATTGTAAAACTTCCAAAATCTTCCTGGTCCTTCAAAAGGAAAAAGCAAAAACTAAATACAAAAATTTTGTCTGTTTACATAGTTGCTGCTGGTGTTTGTTGTACCAGGTCAATCAGGCACGTTGACCAGATTCTCTTCGTCACTTTTCAGGTTCTCCTGGTGAAGGGAATGGGGGTACGTTGGCTCCTTGAGGTGAGCAAGATGAAGCGTCACGAGTGGCAACAGGTGAGGGTTGTACTTCAGAAATGGGAGAAAAGAATCGCACTCTCCAAGCTACCAATTATGGAGTACCTGGATTTTTAAAAAACTATGATGATAGGCTGGGCTCGGTGGCACAACCGGTCATCTCAGCACTTTGGGAATCGAGGTGAGTGGATCGCCTGAGCCCACGGGTTCGAGACCAGCCCGGGCAACTTGGCAAAACTTGTCTCTACAATCAATCAAAAAAGTATCTGGGAATGGTGGTGCATGCCTGTAGTTTCAGGTATTTGGAAGGCTGAGGTGGAAGGATCGCCGGAGTCCAGCAGGTCGACACTGGGGTGGCAGTGAGTGTGCCACTCCACTCCAGCCTGGGAGATGATCGAGTGAGACTCCAACTCCAAAAAACAAAACAAAACAAAACAAAAACCTATTATGATAAAATCAAAATAATTTAAGATTTAAGTCTTTATTACAAATTCCGAAGTAATTCTAAAGTTAGCATTATATTTTCCAACTCTTTCTAATGGAATGTTCAAATGTTTTCTTTTGCTTTCCTTAGAATGGTAATATTTATTTATTTTTCTCCCTCTAAATTAGTGACCTAAGATTTTTATGTCCCTCTATCACCTTTGTTTTGCTAAAAGTAAATAATATTAGCTGTAGGCTAAATTATGAATTGTGGTAGCAATGGTTCTCGGCGAAAACAATCTATGTACTCGTTTGCCCATGTATTAATAAAAAACAGTGGGAGGTAGAAAATAATAAACAAAGACTTATTTTGCGCATAGAAATAAACACCAGTAAAAAATAGATGAAACGTGATAACAGTAGACAGGAGATTAAATTAATTTAGGAGACTTATCCGATAACCTTCAGCATGAAGGAATGGCAGCCAATCAAAGCACACACACACAAGCTCTGCAATGTGGTTGTGCCGGTGCAATGGTCTTCCCTTTTCATTAGGCCCTATTAGAACACTCAAAGTTTGGCTAAGAGCTGAGGACATTCAAAGATTAATATCTATGAAAGGCAAATGCTAGTTTTTTAGAATAATCATGGTCGTAAAATGTCGTGAATAGTTGATGTTGCCCGGCATTGTGCTACGAACTTTACTAGGAAAATCTCGATTAGTATAACGTGTCACTCAAATCAACCTAATGACAATAAGAGAAGGGTTCTAAAAAACCAAACAAATAGCAGAATTATCTTTTGGAGGACAGGCCCCCTTATAAGTACAGGCTTCCCTCTCTAGGTGGTTGTTCTACGAACCCATTGGCATCAGTGTTCCAGCTAGTGTTGTGAGATACTGCATTTGACTTCAGTGATTTGGGAGGCTCTGTTTTTGAGATTCTTTCTATGTGTTTGCCCATTTCATCAGGGGGTGATTTACTAGCACACCTGCCCACACCGCACTGAGTGTTCAGCAGTTTTTAAACAAAAGCAGCATGACTCCCATGTCCCACCCTCCCCCATCACCCCATCTCACCCCAAACAACTTTTTCAAAATTTTCTCAATTAAAAAAAAAATCCTCAAAAGGAAACCTTTTGCTGATGTGGAAGAGGTGAAACAAGCACTAAAAGGCATCAACATGGATCAGTTCAAAAACTGTTTTGGAAAGGGGAAAATGCATTTCAATAGGTATAGTGCATCAAATTGGGAGTACTTTGAAGGTGACTGAAGTTTAAACATGTAAGAATAAATACACCATTTTTATAAATAAATTCTGGGGTTTTTTGGTTTCCCCTTGTATGTATACATTCTTAGAATCACAAACAATATCTGATTATGGCATAATGATTAAATTTATAAAGCTCTTTCACTTTTATTATCTGGCTTAATCTTTACTGCGAGTTCAAAAGAATATCTCTCCCCTTATTTTAATTTGGGGTTCCATAGATTTTGTTGTTTGAGTGATTTGTCCAAGGTTAAAGAGTTAGTAATTGACAGAGGGAAACTTGACTCTATATCTTCAATATTTATTTTAGTACTATTTTTTACTGCGCTGTCACTGTCTTTTCAGGTGGTTAAAGTGGACACTACAAATGTGTTTAAAATTAATATAGGTAAAACTTAGGATGTTTTAAGTATGTAAGTCAACTGGTAACAAACCCCAAAATAACTAAGATTCCAGTAGTTACTGTTTCCTATACATTTTGGATTTTTCTCATCTTCAGTTGAGTCTCTGGTGAAAAGAGTCAATGGGAAAATGAGACAGTCACACAGACTAGGGCTTGGGAGACTTTTTCTGTAATGGGCCTGATAGGAAATATATTAGGCTCTATGGGCCACATGGTCTCCAGCCTCCATTGCAACTATTCAACTCTTCTGCTGTGGTGAAGAAGCAGCATAGACGATATGTTAAAGAATGAGCATAGTCGTCTTCTAATAAAACTTTATTTACAAAATCAGTCTGTTGACTGGATTTTGTCCTCAGGGCATCATAGTTTGCTAATCCCCCAGAGATTTAAAAAAAAATTGAAGATAACCTCCTGTGGCTAGAATTGTGATCCTCAATCACCCACAGTATATTCCTGAGTCATATGCTTTTTTAGTGTTCTTATCTCAAAATTGCATTTAAATAAACTTTAAATAACCAGACTTTCATAAAGGATGGCAATCAGTTCAGGAAAAAAACAAATAGAGGGCTAAGTTTGAGCTTCAGAATTGAACTCCAGCTACAAAATTTGCCTCTACAATTAACTAGGTCATAGTATATTTATCTCACTTCCATTTCTTCTCTCTCATAAGTCTGTCTAATGCTTATATTTGCTTTGACTTGGCATATTCTAAAACTGATTTATTAAGTAGCCACACTCTGCCCATTTCAATTTTACGCTGGCTCTCATCAAGGCTCCAAACAGCAACCTCCATTATTTTTCAATAAATGCCTTCAAACTCCGTGTTTCCAAATTTTCTATTTCTAATATTATTCTATCTATTATTCAGTCAAAAAGAGAATGATCTGTTTTACAGTCACAAATAAGAACCTCTACATCCCTCAAGATACATACCACCTGTCGAGTTGTCTTAAATGACACTGTATTTCTCTCTACTATGTAGATTCCCCATCTCCTCTCCTGGACTATTAGTGAGTCAGGGAGCCCTTCCTCCAGGCCTAATAAGATGAAGGCCTTCTCAGAACAGAATAGGAGCCCACTTAGTACAATAAGATAAAAGCCTCCCCAGAATAATGAAAGAGTCCTTCTAGCACCATAAAATAAGAACTTTCCTGGAAGATTTGTGTTAAAAAGGAATGTAGTCCTCAATCTGTAGTGCACATGTGTAACTCTGCTGTAAACTTGAGCTGTGAAATACCCAATTAGCCAGTATGCTTCTAATATGTAAGCCTCATCAGTGGCACCCAAAAATAAAAAACTAAAAATGTATAAAAGGCAATGCCCCCCTGCGCTCGGGGCTCAGTCTTTGGATGTGGATCCGCTGAGCCGGTGCCAGCACAAATAAAACTGTCTCCTGGCCTCGGTGTCCCAACTCTTTCTATAAAATCCTGCCACATTTGCTTCTGGAGGGCAGAGTTCACTTCTGTATTTATATGACAGTGCCCAAGATAGTCTTACTCTGTAAACATTAATGAAATGAATGATTGGGTGAGCTGATTGAGAAGGTGTTTTTTGTTTTTGTTTTTTTAAAATAAGAGAGTCAAAACCAAGGAATTGTAAAGAATGAGTTTTCAAGGAATAGAAAAGTGTTTCCGTGTGCTTTTTCAGTATGTCCCTCAGCACAAGGAGAAGAATTGGGTCAATTGGTGCAGGACTTTCATTCATGGAGATGCAAGACACATTTTAAAAAGGAATTAGAGAGTCTAAGCCTATACAAGTGCTAATTTTTTATGCAGAATAGAAAATAAATATGGCATGTTTCTGATGGTTCTTCCAGGATAATATTTCTAGGACAAAATAGCATAAAACATTATGCGGCTTTTACACTGGTTGGTGAATAATAGTTTACAGGGTCATTCAACAAATACTTATTGAGAATTGTTATGTTCTAGGGACAGTTTTAGGCTCTGGGTCTACAGTAATGAGCAAAAGACAAAAACAGCTGCCCTCATAGATGTTCCACTCTTGTGGGAAAGAGATGTCTGAAAAGGTAAATAAGGAAAATGTGTTATGTGTCAGTTGGTGACAAGTGTTATGGAGAAAAATGAGGGTGAGAAAGTCAAAGGAAGTTTTGGAGAAGGGTTGGAATTTTAGGTAAAATGACCGAGGAAAATCTCACTGAGAAAACCATTTTATGTAAAGACATGAAAGAAGAGAGAGAGTGATCCATGCAGATATCAGCAGGAAGCATTTCAAGCAGAGGGAATGACCAGTGCCAACAGCCTGAAGTAGGGGTTGCCCTGGAGTGATCAAGGAGTGAAAAAATATCTGGGTGGCTGGAGCATATTACATAAAAGGGTAAAGTCAGACCCCACAGAAGAAGAAGTCATAGGTAATGGGCTTTGTAGGCCTTTGTCTGACATTTATTCTGAGTGAGGTGGGACGTCATTGGAGAGTTTGAGAAGATGCGGTGACATTGTTAGTGCAAGATCGTCAGTAGAGAGTTATGATGTGTAGAGTTATCAGAGGTAAGAAGAGAAAGAGGAAGGTATGAATAGTCATTTAATATTGTAGAAGCACGAGTGAGTCAGGGCTCTTAAACAGAGGCACTCCGGCTACTATATTGAGAACAAATAAGCCAAGAAAATATTGCAACAATCTACATGAGAAGGAGATTTGGACCAGATTGACTACAATGGAGATTATAAGAAAGAGTTGGCTTCTGCATTTTTTGAAGGTAAAACCAATAGGACTGCACGGCAACTTGTATGGATTTAGAGTCTATTGTACTCAGTGATCTCTCAGAAATGAAGAAGTAAGCACCACATGTTCTCATTCATAAGTGGAACCTGAGCATTTATCCTAATACTATATGAAAGGGTTTGCAATAGAGGGACACTGCCAGGGGAGGGAGAAGGGGGACACATAACATCAATAAGGGGACCTGATCCCAAACCAGGCCAAGTGAGGACCAGTGGGAGGCCCAGACTTCACCCGTGTGATGACCACTTAGGTACCTAATCCTGAATTGTATCCCACATCTTTAAAATAATAAAAAACAGCAGGATTTGCTTATAGATATGTGGTGTGAAAGAAAATACTGTAAAGGATAATAGTCAGGCTTTTTGTTTTTGTTTTGTTTTCCCCAAACTGGAAGAAGAAAGTTGCTGGTATTTGCTGAAATAAGAGATGTGAAAGGAGCTGGTTGTGAGAGGCTGTATATCAGGGGTTCATTTGGGGCATGCTAAGATTGAGATATCAACTAGACATACAGATGGAGATGTTGGCTATACATATTGCTAGTCAAAAGCGAAAGAGGAGATGGTGATATAAATTTGGAATCATCAGCATCTTACAGAAAGTATTTTGTCTTGAGATTGTATGTAATCAATGAGAGGGAAAGGAAGAGGGAAGAGGAAGAGGTGGGAGATGCAAGAGAGAGGAAGATTTTTAATTATATTAAAATGTTCAATTACAGTAAAATGCACATGACATAAAGTCTATCATCTTTAATCATTTTTAAGCGTACAGCTCAAAAGTGTTAAGCATATTCACATTGTTGTAAAAGCAACTTCCAGAACTTTTTCATTTTGCAGAACTGAAACTCTTTATCCATTAAATAACAACTTCCCCTTTCTCCCTGTCCCAGCCCCTGCGAGCTACCATACTGCTTTCCATTTCTATGAATTTGACTACTATAGATACCTCACATAAGTGGAACCAGACAGTATTTTTCTTTTTTTTAATAGTAAAACTGCATTTATTTAGAATTTTCAGCAATTCAGATCAAGAAGTCATGATTGCAAAGAACAAAGTTCAAAATAATATCTTCTATTGTGAATTAGATACTATTCATAAATAAAAATTTGTGCAACCAAAAATGAATAACTTTTTCAAACAAGGAACTCAAGGAATTATATCTAGCTGTGGCCTACTTAGAATTTATTCATAATTATTTTCAAATCCGTAAATCTAGTAATTAATTCTTATGTTATCTAAAATGTTTTATAGACAATTATATTATTACATAATATAAACCTATTTATAAATAGTAATTTTATCACTAACTTTCACTTATTTAGTGCCTGTTTGTTCTTAGTTTATAGTTGTTAGTTCTCTTTATAATATAGCTCATACTTGGAAGTAATAAAATCAAATTTCTTTATAAGTATTTATAGTACAGACCTTTTTCTAAGTCAAACTGCAGACCTTTCCCAATATTTCTAATAAAGTCTGCTTATGCTTGTACTTTTCTTTAACCTCTATAGCAGTATGTACTATACAGACATTATTTTTCTTTCCATGACTGACTAGTTTTATTTAGCATACTATCTTCCAGGTTCATTCATTCTGTGCTGTGTGTCAGAATTATTTTTTCTTTTTTTAAGGCTAAATGTTATTCGATTGTATTCATGTATCACATTTTGTGTATCCATTCACCATGAATGTATGCTGGGTTGCTTCTATCTTCTGGCTATTGTAAATAATGCTAAGAATATGGTGTGTGACATCTCTTTGAGACTCTGCTTTGAGTTCCTTGGGACATAAATTCGGAAGGACATTTGCTTGATCATATGGGAATTCTGCTTCAATTTTTTGACATTCTGCACTGTTTTTCATAGTAGCTGCACCATTTTA
Source organism: Carlito syrichta (assembly GCF_000164805.1). Lineage (NCBI taxonomy): Eukaryota > Metazoa > Chordata > Mammalia > Primates > Tarsiidae > Carlito > Carlito syrichta. The sequence goes on along the minus strand of NW_007260438.1, from coordinate 308,906 downwards.
CATTCCCACCATAAGTGCACAAAGGTTCCAATTTCTTCACATCTTTGTCAACATTTATTATTATTTTCTGTTTGTTTTATAGAAACCATCCCGAGTGTGAGATGATCTTTCATTTTGCTTTTATTTTGCACTTTCCTAGTTATTATTGACGTGAGTATATTTAATATGCTTATTGGATACTTGTATGTCTTCTTTGGAGAAATGTCAGTTTCAGTCCCTTGGCCACTTAAAGAAGTATCTGGGGGTTATGTATGCAGATTATTTTATTGTTGTTGAGTCCTGAGAGTTCTTTATGTAGTCTAGATATTAATTCCTTATTAGATATATAATTTGCAAATATTTCCTTCCATTCAATGGGCTTTCTTTCACTCTATCAATTATGTCTTTTCATGCACAGAAGTTTTAAATTTTGATGTGGTACAATTTGTAGTTCAATGTATTTATTTTTGTTGTCTGTGCTTTTGATGTCATATTCCAGAAATCACCACCAATTCTAATGTCATAACTTCTCCCTATTTTTTTCCTAGTAGTTTTATAAGTTTAGGTTTTATACTTCAGTCTTTAGTCCATTTCAAGTTAATTTTTGTATATGGGGATAGGGTAAGGATCCAACTTCATTTTTTTGCATCTGGATACACAGTTTTCCACTGTTTGTCAAAGATAGGAGAAGTTGTAATGGAATATTGGAAGCAGAAACCTGAAAAGAGGAAGTAAGAAAAATAAGAGAAAGAAATGGAAGGCAGTACTTTGTAGCCAACTCTTTTTAAAAAGTTTTAAAAAGTAAACAAGGAAAAAGTGGGCTAGTAGACAGAAGGGAAAGTAGAGTCATGAGGAAGAGAGGACTTTTTTATAATGGCGAAATAATATTGTTACATGCTAGTGAGATTATCCACTATAGATGAGACAGAAAAAATGGAGATACTGTGCATGCGTGTGACACACACACAGAGATAGAGAGATAGATAGAGAAGTAGACAGACAGAGAGAGAGAGAGAGAGAGAGAGAGAGAGAGAGAGAGAGAGAATGGATAGTTCATCCATACTACAGCAGAGAAATCAGAGGACACAAGCCAGTAGCAGGTAAGGAATTACCTGTGATGGAGATAACATTCTGTTGCTCCATATTTCTCAGCAAACTAACTTATACCAAGGTCATCATTTGAGAGTGAGGATGGAGGTAGATATATTGGAGCTCTGTAGAAAGAACTAACGTGAAATAGTCATCTAGCAGAGCAAGAGAGTGAATGAAGCAGAGGTACAAGGATTGATCACTAAATAGCATACATGAGACTTGGTATCATGACTTTAAAATGAAATCAGTAGGCATGGTTGCGTGCTTTTCTCCAGCCCTGTTCAGTTGCTAAAATGCAGACACAGAGTAAATAAGAGTTGATCTTCATCAGGGTGACAGTTTAGCAAAACAAGTTTGACTCTAATCAAATAAGAAGAGGGCAACAGTGTTAGGAGTGTATGTATGTAAGGTAATCCTTGACCACAGAATTCCTCTAAAAAAGGAGACGAAGATCTCAAGTAATTGGATAGGATGAATGAATGGACGTTCTCAAAGTCAGGCAAATGATTTGGAATTAAAGTGCTGGCAGGTGTTTGCTGAAAAGATTGTAGATAATAGAATGGGAAGTTTTAAACTGAGATTATGGAGGGCCTGTTGTCATTGGTAATTTATGATGACCAGGATTTATGATGACCATCGATAAATGACTGAGGCAGACGAGAACAAAGAAACTATTGGTGGGCAGGTGGTCCAGGGTCTGTCAGGCCAAAGTGATAGAAAAATACTCTTTGCATATATTAAAATCACCAGAGTTGAGAGCTGCAGATCTATAAAGATGGTGGAGCAAGAACAAAGAAAAATTCCTTTGTTTCCAGAAAATCTCCTGAAAAAGAGGAAGGCTTAACAAACTTTCAAAGCCACCAGGCAAAGCTGGTACTTTTGGCAAAGAAGGAGCAGAGGAAAGGAAAAGGACTCAGGTTTAAGCAACTGGAAGCATTCCTCTATGATTCCTGGTGGCAGAGACGTGACAGTGTTCATCTCAAAAGACTAAAAGCGAAACCTCATGCCTTGGAATTGCCAGATAAACATTCCTTGGCCTTTGTTGTATGCATCCAAAGGATTGATGGGGCGAGTTCGCTGGTGCAGAGGACCATTGCATGACTTTGCCTGAAGAAAATTTGCAGTGGCGTCTTTGTCAAAGTCACCACCCAGAGCCTAAAAGCACTGCATATTATGGAGCCTTGTGTGACCTGGAGCTTTCCAAATCTAAAGTCTGTCTGAGAACTCATCTTGAAACATGGATAAGCCAAGGTCAGGAATAAGACCATCCCTCTGACAGACAACATGGTGATTGAGGAACACCTGGGAAGGTTTTGCTTGGCATACCTCATTCATGAAACTGCCTTCCCCAGGGTGTATTTCCCGGAGATCTTATGGTTCTTGTGGCCTTTCTAACTCTTGGCAGCCAATCCCGCTACCAAAAATAGGGTAGCCTTCATCAAGGAGATGGGCTCACCTAACTGTCGGGGTGAGTTCATCAATCAGTTCACCCACCAGGTCAACTAGACCCAGAGTTATTTGAAAGCCCGGTTCACGGGAAGCATGTGTTTTTGTTTTTTGGCATTGTTGTCAAGTATCCTCGGAGGTTATTTTTGGCTCTTTCTTCAAAAACTGGAAAGGGGTTTTCAGAGACACTCCAGAAAGTGAAGGAGAAACTGAAAATTAACTCCAGGACACCTAGAGGGGCTCAGAAAGTTCCCCACACCCCAGCTCATATACGAGGCCCCAGGTCCCCACTGCACCAATAAAAACACTCTAGAAAAATTAAAAAAAAAAAAAACTGGAAGGGAAGAGTCAGGGAAAAGACAGAAGGTTATGATCATGGCAGGCATCTCTCATCACAGTCCAGTTCCAAGGAAAAATCTTGGTGTTCTCCATGTTGGCTGTTGCTGCCTCTGAAATCAACATATGTCATGCAGGAAGGAGTCTTGCTTGGTCATATCCTGGGGTTCCATGCTGCTGAATGAATAATACAAGCATGTTTCAAGGTCCCCAAGACTCCTGCAGCACTGGGTCAAGCCCAGAGGCATACTTGAATCTGGAAGTCCCTGGGACCTTTCTCTGAAAAGACTTAAAGTGAAATTAGGAACAGGAGCACAAAAACAAACGGTCAGCTGTCTCTGCTGTGAGCCTGTGTTCCAACTTTTCAGTAATAGCTTTGAGAGCTCTCAGACTTGTCTGGCTCCAAGTATATCTGGTGGCTTTTGTATCCCAGCCTGCAGCTGGCTTAGTCCTTTCCTCTAGCTCAGGGTTTGAGAGCGAAGGACCCCTTCACCAAGAAAACATACATATATTCATAAATTTGCTTGCAGTTTTATGGTGTTCATAGATCATTTTCTTTTCAGAGACCTACGTACCTTGCGTGAGGACATTTTTCTTCTTGTCAGATTACCCAGGCCCACATCTTGCTAGTCTCTGGTTCCGTGTCCAGTGGAAGACAAAAGTTTACCAAGGCAACAGATTGTGTTACTCCTGCACTCCCTGTAACTCCGAGAAATGCCCCCTAGGCTTCAGGATGGAATTTTTCCTGGTCTTTCTGATGCTCAGCCCTCTCTGTAAAAACCCATATCAGGAAGGAATGAATCATTTTCTTGGTTTGGCATGGATACAATTAGCACTATACAACTTTTTTAGGTCCCAGTTAGGCAGCTTCATTGAGCTTTTTTTTTTTTTTTTGGCATAGTCTGGACTCCAAGAATGATCACTCGTTGTCTCCTGGTAATGATATAGCAGACCAGCATGAGGGCTCCTGGAAATGTTGATATTGCTTGTGCTTCTCATGTGTGTTCACCCCTACGTGGACTTCCCTCTGCTCTCCCCTCTTAGCTGCCCCAGCTTACCGCCTGAGCAAGTGGTGGGGATGTGTCAGGCCTAGATTAAACTTGAAAATATGATTGACCATTGTATTCCTTGGTCCTTTCAGATCAGCTTTGCTGCAATTTTGGCTCATGGGGTCCTCAAACACAGCTATGAAATTCAGCTAGAGGTATAAATAACAGTGCCTTGAAATGTGCCAGGTTATGGGGTAATTCATTAGGTTGGTTGGCTTCTGAGTTAACCTTCCAGAGATAGATATCACTCATGCTGTGAAGCATTGTGAAATCAGATTACTTTAAAATGATGTGTCACAAAGTCTGGGACAAAAACAATTGTGAGTATAGAAGTCTAGGGCTTCTAACCCAGCTCTGCCTTATACTAAATATAAGAACAGTGTTTATAGTCATACCTGTAAAATGGACCTCATATCCTCCAGCCAGTCTGCCTTGGTGGTGTTCAAAAGGATTAGGCAAAATAATAGTTTGTAATTTATAATTCTATATAAATAAGTGAGGATTCTGAGAAAATAAAGTGAAATCCCCAGCATTCAGATGGGAAGTAGTGCTGAAAAGAAGGTGATGATCTTGCAAGGGATGAGGGAAAGTGACCTAGATGACCAGTTGAATCAGGGAGAGGTAGGAGGTGGTATACTCTGTTGGCATGAAATTCAGAGCAGGTTGTTTTTATGGAGAAGGGAAGAGAATGGTCTGGAGGCAAGACTAAAGAAAAAGGGAGGCACCTACCTGTCCTCCAGGTTCAATCACGTGAAGGCTGTGGGAGACAGAACAGCCACCACTCAGGAGGCCTGCACGAGAGGCACATACCACAGGAAAGAAATGTTACACATTTTGTCATTTACTCACTCCTTTTAAATAAATAACTGGTGTGGACATTTACAGAAACATATATAGGAAAAAGCTGCCTTGCCTCTGAATGGATCATGTGTTCTATTTGGTAAAAAGTCACTGGAGACTCAACTCCCAGAAGACTAACTTGGGCATTAGCCGCAGTCATAATACGCTTTGAAACGTATAGATGAGAACTCTCTGACAGAGTGAAATCCAGCCAGGTGGAGAGGCATCCAAGGAAGAACTCCCATCTGGTAGGGAGGAGAAAGGCTGGAGCCGGGATACAAGTGATGCTTGGTCAACTGGCGCTGAGTTGAATCTAACCAAAGACAGGTCACAGGTTGAGCCTAAGGAGAAGCTGTGATGGAAGCCCCAAGACGTACGTTGAACACTGAGAGTCAGTGCTAAAACTAAAGAGTAGAAACTCATGACGAACCTCAAGAAATGCAACGGCCAGTCCAATATGAGCTGTAAGACAAAGCTAGGGGAGTTTCAGGAACAGGCAGAAGCTGGATAGAGAGGCCAGGAGGCAGAGAAATCCCAAATGAGACATTCTCATCCTTTGCTTCCTCTTCCTAAAGGACCCTTGTTGCTTCTGGGTTGGGGAATCTTAAGACTTTTCTCGATACAAAAAAAAATCTAAGGCAGTAACCATAAGTCCTGCTCCAGTCATAATGGGTGGAACCATTTGGTTTACTTGACTCTGATTACACGTTTTTCAATTCAGCTAAGAGAAAAGGTCAAAGGTAGGTGACAGAACAAGAATGCCTGTGCTTCTAAACCCAGTCCTGAAATGTTCAAATGCTGTTAGGTAGCCTAAATACAGACATTTTCCTACCTTATTTCATGATTTATGTATTCTAGCAAACCTAGAGCAATTTTTAAATTATTTCATTTTGCTTCATTCATTATTTAAATTATCTTTGGGGGGCATTTTGGTGTCTTCCAAATATTCTAGAAAAATCATACTTTAAACCTCCTCCCATGACACACTGAGGACTTTTATAGACATGGAAGCAGAGTGAGACACACCAGAAAACTTAGAGGTAAGAGTGACAAGGTTGTCCTCTGAGAAATAAACTCCTTAAATCAGCACATGATGGGAGGAGACAGAATGTCTCCTAACCCGAGAACAGTTCCTTGACTAGGGACAGCTAATTTGGTTCAATCTGAAATATTTATATCTAAGGACCAAAGTATCAACAGAAGCTGAGAGCAAGCAAAGGTAATGAAGCAGCATCTGCATGCAGGGAACTTGAGAATTCTAGAGTGAATTCTCCGCTGTGAGGCTAGCATCTCTCAGTGAGTCAAATCCTTCTCGGGAATATTCACCTCTGGTTGCTTTATTTCTTGCTTAAGCAGCCATATTCTGCTGACTATCTGGTGGTGTTTTGAGGAGTGTCATCAATCAGTTTGATCACTGAAAAAGGGTTACCAGTATTACTGTGAAAGAACTCATCGGAGGCTGGTTTACATACAAGTCTGCAGTGAGGTGTGGCTAGCATTGGTCCATCGGCCAGAGATGGAACTGGTGCTGGAAAGTTTCATTTTAAAGGACACAGTGTTGACCGGATGCTGGGCCCACCAGCATCATTAGGTCAATCCCATACAGTGAGGCCTCTCAGGCCTTCAGCAAGCCCCCTCCCCTGGGACTCACTCCCACATGGCCTTTCTTTCTGTGTAACTTCCATCCACACCTTTATAACCCCGGTTTAGTCATTAGGCCAGGGCATTCTGTGACAGAAGGAGACCACAACTGTGCATAAATGCTTAATACTTGTGTGTGGATAAGTGATTTGATCATTAACTTCTTGTTGGAAAATAAGGACTAGGGCCTTGTCCTCAGGTCACATAGAAAGTCAGTGACACAGGCACTACTCAGTGATTTCATATTCGTGGCCCTTTTCATAGGCTTCCCCAGCCCCCTCAATACAATGGAATATCAAAGGCAGTTTCCTATCAATGCTTCCTGAAGGATGCTTCCCATGCTGAATGCATTCAAAGACACCCCAAATGTACTTTTGCACCAAGTTGGTGACTCCAGGTCACTTCTCCTTTCAGTCCTAAACTACTGAATGATGCTTACCAGAACCCTTGAGGACACATAAAGGAATTTCTTCCAAGAAGTGCTGTTTGGTTATCCAATAATTAGTCTTAGGATTCCTTTTACTGAACATGAGAGAAGAAAATAGGTAACTTGTTTCCATTCCAAAATTAACCGACTGAAATTTTTCTGTGTGGATATAGCAAAAGAATAAAACATCCACCACTAAGCCCCACATACTAACCATCATCAGCTTTTTAATTTAATGTAAATATAGAAAATGTCCCTTTCTCTAAGGGTTTTAAAAATGGAAAATTAGTACAGTATATTTAGAGAAAACATCAGAACACATTTATTATCATGCCTTGTAATTTAAATATTTTACTTTCTAATTCTTGGACAGTGATGAAGCACTTGTATTTCTATTCTTTTCTCTCTCTCTCTCTTTTTTTTAAGTGAGAAAGCAGGATTTATTGAAGGACAAAAAAGCTCCCACAGGGGGAGGGGACCTGAGGAGGTTGCCCTTGTATTTCTAAGTAGAGATAAATCTGTACAAAAATGAATAGAATTATGTGACAGTGGCAAGACACAGCCTGTATTTTAAGATGATAGTTTGTTCAAAGAGAAGGAAGGTAAACTGTGCCTTGTTCAGATGCAGAATTGAACTGATTTTTCTTTGGTTTGCCATAGCAACCTGAATACTCATTTTTGAAATATCTAAAATATTTCACTTTGTTTGAGGGGTTGTATATGACTCAGTTGTACAATTGAGTTCCAAACAGAAATTCTCTAAACAGCATGCCTGTCCAAGGAATTATGAAAACATTATTGCATTTCAATTTCATTATGTTTTTTTTAATGAACAGTTTCTTTATTTTTTTCAAGGTAAAATGAAAACATATTTTAAACTATCCTCCTCTCCATTTCAAACATTTCCCCAGATTTTGGATGAGTTCTTATGAAATTTTAGTAAATGAAATTATGGTATTTCGGTTTCAAGTATAATCATTGTATGGGTCATAAGACTTAAAAATGTATTTTAGGGCAACCCCCTCGGGCCCCCTCCCACTGTGGGAGCTTTCCTGTCCTTTCAATAAATCCTGCTTTCAAAAAAAAAAAGTGTTTTAATTAGAATGGCATTTTCCAGCTGTGGAGAAAAACTTGATTAACATAATTTTAACGCTGAAAGGAACTTTGGCTCTATTTCAATTTCCTATATAAGAGTTGAGGAAACTAAATCTCACAGAACTTTAGCAAATTACTCCATGTCCCACAGTAATTCAGGTTTGTAAAGGTTTCTTTTATTTTTTAATTTTAGTTTTTTAAGATTTGAGATGGGGGGTCTTGCTTTGCTGCTCCGGCTGGTCTCAAACTCCTGGGCTCAAGCAATCCTCCCACCCCGACCTCCCAAAGTGCTGGGATTACCGGCTTGATTTCTTCATAGCATGTTTGGATTTCTGGAAATTCCAAAGGCAGATTATGAGGAGATCTTTAAATTTTCTTACAAATCCTTGATTAAATGTTACCCCAAGGGGTTTCCTTGCCATTTCACCATCAGAGATCATTGAGTAAGCTCTGTTTTCTGAGTTATCCTACTGCCCACATACAAAGCCATGGGGAGAGACAGCTTTCAGGTTCTAGATATCACAGGTCAAAACATCTCTTAGGGGTAAGAACTATTCTATATGGTGAAATTTATTCACTCAGCTTCAACACAGAATCATATGAGCGAGCACCAGAGTATCAAATTTAGTACTGTGTAGGTTGGATCTTTTGAAGTATTTGGAGCCTTGATTAGAGCTTGTCATGGAGCTGAACTTCATGTGTCTTTGCTCTGGGACTTTAGGCATGTTATAGACCTTTTAAGACTCAGTTTAGTCATCTTTAAAATGGGGTTAATGGGTAACTACCTCACTTGCATTCAGTAAGTGAATATAAGTAAATATATACACGTGGCTTAGGCTAACCTAGGTGCTGTGTAAATTACTTCATGTCACACACTAACTCAAGTTTGTTAACAGTTTTATCATTGAACTTTGATTGTCACGATCTTCATAAGAATGTGTTCTGGAATTTTTAACAGTATATTAGTATGAGATCTTGAGTTTTCCTGATAAATTCTTAGTTAAATATTACTCCAAGGAGTATATGTGGTTTAAAAAATTAGCTATCATGATCATTTTACTATTACCTAACTTTCATTGCAAAACTTCACAGGTGAGTCACATACTCTCTGTAGGAAATCCTTAATAAAAAAAAAAGTTATAGTCTCTCAGGTAAATAATTTTATAGAATCGGAGTTAAGAAACTATTAAATTTGAATGAAAATGCAAAAGCAACTCAGTTCAGCTGTATGAATATAAAGGCATAGAAATAGATACCAAGCCTTTGCATGAAACAACATATATGAAATAAAATATATACTTTCTTGCCTTACCTAAAGTACTTGTTCTCAGATTTGTGTTGTTACTACTATCCTGTATCATGGGTTTCCGGCAAGCAATTTACTACAAATCTCAATTCTGCAATACCCATTAAGAAGAGAATTATTATATAAAAAATATATATTGACTTAACACAGGGTGATGATCTTTTTTAAAAAACATATCCCATGTAATTTAATTACTTGTCCATTCAAAATTGACATAGTAACATCCATTTAAATGAAGTCACTAAAACAAGTGGGTATTTTATAATTATAGCCTTTCTATTAAAATGGGAGTAATAAAGTTGGGCTTGGTGGCTCAGCCTGTAATCTCAGCACTTTGGAAGGCTGAGGTGAGTGGATTGTCTGAGCCTGTGGGTTCAAGACCAGGCTGGGCTACTTGGCAAGACCTCATCTCTACAATAAAAAAAAAAGAAAGAAAGAAAATGACAGCAATAGAAGTATTTCAATTTTAGATAAAAGAGGTAGAGATTGATTATTAGATAGTTTTGCATAAGATGTTGAATAATTACCAAATGCAAATATGAAAGCTGATATTGTATTAGAGATAGATTAATGGACATAAGTATGCAACGTTAATAGAAACAAGAGGAAAATATATTCGTGCATCCAAATGAGGGGAGGTTTTAGATTGAGAGAGGCTCTCATAGTGTCATATATCTATGAACTTCATGTTCTAGAGATCCGGGTGATGTGAGAAATAGATACTCAAAATTGAAGCAAAAATAAAACAGCCCTTTTCATTGAGCCCCCGGGGGCTGTGCCCAGAGCACAATGACTTCCCCTTGTCCTGGTACCAGACCCTCAGTGGTGCCATCCAAAGAAGGTAACCCATAAAAACAAATAAAAAAAACCAAATAATTTTTCATCTTTTATAATTTTAATTTTACTGATTTTATGAAGATATCCTTTTGTTCTATTTCAAGTTTAATGATTGGGAGAATATCTTAAAATTCTGACATATTCTTATTGTAAAAGACAAGGTTAGTGATTAATCATATTCAAATTATTAATAATTAATCAAAGTAAATCCATCAAACCACTTAATACCTTGAAAAATTCCCAAACATTCTCCACTGCTGTTTTAGGGCAAGTAGGAATCCCACTGAAAACTGTTCAAAAGAAAATGAGCTTTATTCACAAATTGATTCTGCTTGGGAATAATCTCTGTCTTTAAATTTGTAAGCCTCACTAAATTTTGGATCATCAAATGCTTCCTATTTTAAATGTTTTCAGATATAAATCAAAGACTCCACATGTAAGATGTACTAATGGAATCTGGATTCTACTTTAACTATGAGTAATAGATACTAAAGATAATTTTTATTTTGCTTTCTTAAAAGTCGGGTTTAGGGAGGTATAACTTACATAAATTAAAATTCATCAATTATAGGGTACAGTTCTGTTTTGCCAAATGCATGTAGTTGCACAACCATCACTATAATCAAGATATAAAACAGTCTTTGAAAAGAATCTTGCTGGGCTCAGTGGCTCAGCCTGTAATCTCGTGCTTTGGGAGGCTGAGGTGAGTGGATTGCCTGAGCCCGTGGGTTCGAGACCCACCTGGGCAACTTGGTGAGACCTCAGGCCCTTGCCTGTAGTTCCGGTTACTTGGAAGCCTGAGGCGGAAGGATCACTGGAGCCTAGCAGGTCGAGGCTGCAGTGACTGGGAGCGGCCACCACTGCACTCCAGTCTGGGTGACAGAGTGAGACGCCAACTCAAAAAAAAAAAGAATCCTATCATTTCTTTTTTGGTCAATCTCTTCTTCCCTCCTCCCTTGCTTGATAACTACTGATCTGTGCTCTGTTTCTATAATTTTGTCTTTTCCAGATCGTCACATAATGGAATCATAGAATATATAGTCTTTTAAATTTGGCTTCTTTCACTTAACATAATACAATTGAGATTTATCCATGTTGTTGCATATATTAGTTGCTTATTTTTCTTGCTGAAGAGTATTCCATTGCAAGACTAAACTACCATCTATTATTCATTTGGTTTTGAATAATTTTTCTATTTACATTTGGTTATGTGTTCTAGCATTTTAAAATTATGTAACATTTGAATCAAAATCATTTAGGAAAAGAAATGTGACTTACAGAAAGGAAATCCTTACTCAGTTAGCTTCATATTTCTTCCTTGAATCTCTTTCCATCTTAGAGCTGTGCCTTTGTTCCAACTCAGTAAGCTAATTTCTTGCTTTGATGCTCTCTGGGTTTTCTGTTTAATCTCACTTTCTGAATAATTCTCAAAATTGAAGAACCAAACTGGGGACACAGACAATTAACTGTTACCTAGGCTTCATAGTACATCGAATTTCTGGAATTGAAAAGTACAATAACTGAAATGAAAAATTTACTAGAGAGACTCAATAGCAGATATGAGGAGTCAGAGAAATAATCAACAAACTAGGAAATAGTCAACTGATATTTATCAAGTCTGAGGAACAGAAAGCAATGACAGGAATAAAGACAAAGGAACAGAGCCTCAGAAACCCAGTAAGTGCATCAACATAATGAGTGTCCAAAAGGAAAGGAAGGGAATATTTAAGAAAAGAACATCTGAAAATGTCTGAAGTGTGATGAAAAACATTAACCTGCTCAGCCAATAATCTCAACAAAATCCAAGTAGTATAAACTAAAATAGATGCACACCTAGACCTATCATAGTCAAACCATCAACAACAACAACAAAAGACAAGACAAACAGAGAATCTTGAAAGTAGCAAAAGAAAAGTGACTCATCTCATAAAAGCAATACCAAAAAAGATTAACAGTTAACTTGTCATCAGAAACTGGGAATCTAGTAGGAGATGGATGACATATTCAAAGTACTGAAAGACAAAGACTATTGAAAGAATTCTCCATTCAGCAAAACTGTCCTTCAAAAATAAAGAAGTTAAGACATTCCCAGCTTATAAAAAAAACTGAAAGAATTTGTTGCTAGCAGACCTGTCCTACAAGAAATTCTAAAGGGAAACATTCAGGCTGAAATGAAAGGACATTAGATAGTAACTTCAATCCACAGAAAAATTAAAGAGTCCTGGTAAATGTATTCATATAGGTAAATATAAGATGATAAATGTATTTTTGGTTTTAAGACTTCACTTTTCATGTCTGCTCTAAAAGGCAACCTCACGAAGCACCAATTATAAAACTGTGTTGATAGACATTAAAAATATAATTTCTATCACTATAACAGTACAAAGGAGGAGAAAAGGGAATAGAGTTACATTGCAACAAAGTTTATGTATCCTACCGAAGTTAAATTGTATCAATCCAAACTAGACTGTTTCAAAATAAAATGTCAATTGTAAGCCCTGAAGTAACTTCTAAGAAAATAGCTAAAAAGTCAAGTGAAAGAAACAATAAAGCCAGGCTTGGTGGCTCAGCCTGTAATCCCGTGCCTTGGGAGGCTGAGGCGAGGGGATTGCCTGAGCCCGCGGGTTCGAGATCCACCTGGGCAACTTGGCAAAACCTCATCTCTACAATAAATCAAAAAATTAGCCAGGCGTGGTAGCACGCACCTGTAGTTCCAGCTACTTGGAAGGCTAAGACGGAAGGATCGCCGGAGCCCCGCAGGTTGAGGCTGCAGTGACCGAGAGCGGACACTGCACTCCAGACTGGGCGACAGAGTGAGAGTCCAACTCAAATAAAAGAAAGAAAGAAAGAAAGAAACAATAAGAAAATTACAATCAAATATTAGAAAAAATATATGTAATATAAAACTGAAGGAATGTTGGAGGAATACAACAGACATACAAAGAAAGAAGACAGACAACACCCAGGGCAGACGTAAATCCTACTTTATCAGAAATTACATGAAATTAAGTAGACTCAAATTCCAGCCTCAAGTTCCAGGATTTCTAGAGATGTGGGAGAAAATTCAGCCATTACTTGAAAGACTACAAGGGAAATAGTGTCCTTGGGGGAGAGCCAGGTTTTCAGTGAAGGAAAAAGATAGTAAGGCATAGTGAAATGGTTTCAAAAGTTGAGAAAGGGCGAAAAAATCAGATAGAACTGAGGATGGGCAGAGACTTGTGGAGATTAGAGAGTGAGGGAATGAGGAAGGACCTGGACTGAAGGGATTTCTCACTGGGTTCTTTCAACAGGACTAAAAGACAGGAGATTAGCCTTGGTGGATGGACTCCAGTCAGTGGGTTGTAGTTGGGGTGTAGGTGTCTGTGGCTCCCTCTTGAGTCCTTTAATTAGGTAGAAGATATTGAGGAACCACGGTTTCAGTGCAGACTGCGCTAATCATGCCTAATTGTTGTTGGGAAAAGTGCAAGTCTACTCTGCCTGGGTGGCTTCCCCATGGGTCCGATTAATAGAACTAAAGAGGTCTGTGAAAAGCAAGGGTTGCTAAAAGTGTGGGTTCCTTCTCAACCATCATCAGCATCATCATCATTATTATAATCAGAATAAATATTACCAATATATGATAAAACTTTCACATAGTAGTCATGCCCCTCTTTGGAGTAACGACATGACAGCCTAATAGATCAATTTTCTTATAAATACATATATTGCTATCACTTAAAGCAAGATGTGTTCTTCACTTATTTTGTAGCATTTTCAGCAAGTTATGAACACTTTATAAACATTAAATACTAAGAAATAGATATATTGCAACCTATCGTAAGATGTAAAATACTAAATATGCTAAAACTATGTATATTAAATAAGCTACTCCAAATGAAAGTTTCATTACCTGTAGAAGAATTTGACTAGTCTTTAAATCCACTTCCCGTGGCACTTAAGTTAACCATGTATCACATATCATATCTCTGTTTACTCATTCACTCATTTGACATGTATTTATTAAACACTAATTATAGATCTACAATATTTGAGGTGTGAAAAGTTCAATGGTGAAAAAAAAAAACCTCAAGCTCTCTGCTCTCATGAGACTTGGATGCTGGTAGAGGAGATAGACAATGGCACATGCTATGAGGAAAAGTAATACAGGAAAATGTAACAGAGGCTGACATGGGGTGGAAGGGATTGGGAGAAAGGTGCTACTTAATATAGAATTGATATGACTGTCTCAGATATACAGAAGAGTGAATGTAAAGAGCCCGAAACAGGTGTATGCTTGGTCTGGTAAAGTGGCTTCCAGAAGTCCAGGTAGGATGAAGTAGGGTTAAGTAACACAGGGACTGGTGGGAAATGCATAAAGGGAAGTCAGATAGTGGTGAAGAATCTGAGTCTTACTATGAGTGAGATGAGGAACTATTAAAGGGTTTGAGCAGAAAAATCACCCTGTCTACTTGCCTTCTTATAAACAATATTTACATGTTTACTTGAGTTACTGTGTCAGGAATGCACTGTAGCCAGCAAGGGCACCAACAGAAAGAAAATTGTGAAGGCTTTTGAAATAATTCATGTGAGAAATGATCATGACTTTGACAAGGTTGGTAGAGGAGAGGTTGTAAGAAGTGGTCTAATTTCAAATCTCTTTCAAAAACCACATAAAGAGAATTATTGATGGATTGAATGCGGGAGAAAAAGGGAGTAAAAATTGACATCAGTATTTCAAGACTGAACTGCTAAAGAACACAACTGCAGTTGATGGAAATGGGACAGCTGGGGGAAAAGCAGGGAGGAAGGCAATCAACAGTTCACTTGGGCATCGGGTGAAGATGTTGAGTAGACAGTCAGATGTGAGAGTCTGGAAGTCAAGGGGAGGCTGGGTCTGCAAACAGACGTTTGAGAGCCGTGAACATATGGATGCTATTAAGGCCTCAGGGGCTTGAAGCGGTCTGGAGGGTGGACATACCCAGAGAAAGGAGGCCAGAGGACTCAGCCCCAAGACAGTTCAGCAGAAAGAGGAGAGGGGCTGCCAGGAGGACTAAGAGTGATCAAGGGACTTTACACTAATCTAAGAGTGGCTAGAAAAACATGGGGCTGTTGTAGTTTTCATGCAGATAGGGGAGAAAGGGGACTACAGAAGCAATGATGAGGAAACAAGATGGCATTTTTATTTTCGTCCTTCTGGTATATGCATATTCCATGCATGCATATTTCATGTCTTCATGAATGAATCCACTGCAGTGCCTCCTGCAACCAGGTCCCCTTCGGGCTTCTGTTGAGCCCAGCACCCAAGCAGTGGTCATGGTGCCCCCAACGTTGTTCTCCAGCCCCTGCTCCCTTCCTTCCTCCCTCCCTGCTGCCTCCCTCTCTCCCTCCTTGCCTGCCTGCCTCCTTGCCTCCCACTTTAAGAGTCCCCAGTGTCTGATCCCAAGGAATTTTTAAAAAATCTTCAGCCAGCAGCTAACAAAATGCCTCTTGGCTGAGAGAAGGGCCTATGAGTGCGAGGAAGTAACACATGAGAAGGGTGAGTCCGGGAAAGTCCTGTGGCGAGAGTGAACCAAGCTTCAAATTGGAGACAGGTGGTAGGCGGGTAGCTTGATTGCAACCTCAGCCTGATGGTTACTGAGTCATCATAATAGTGAACAATGTTAAGTTCTGCTAAGGAGAAAAAAAGGTAAATTTATTGGCAGAGGATATTTGGATTTTTTTTTCTGGTTTCTAAAGCACCTGAATTTGTGCCTGTGATAAGTGATGAGGTTAGTGTAGATAGCTCTCCACATATGTGACATTTTTGTTTTTTGGGGTTTTTTTTGAGTTGGCATCTCACTCTGTCACCCAGATGGGAATGCAGTGGCACACTCCTGGCCACTGCAGCCTCGACCTGCTGGGCTCCAGCGATCCTTCCACTTCAGCCTTCCAAGTAGCCAGAACTACAGGCGCATGCTACCATGCCCGGCTAGTTTTTTATTTATTGTAGAGATGAGGTCTTGCCAAGTTGCCTGGGTGGGTCTCGAACCCGTGGACTCTGGCCATCCACTCGCTTTGGCCTCCCAAAGTGCTGGGATTACAGGCTGAGCCACCGAGCCCAGCCATTTCTGTTGTTCTTACTGTCATGAGTACCCTCACACAAAACGCATTAGTGTTTTCCCTGAGAAAGGTATCTAGTCCTTCCTTCCAAAAAGACCTTTCTTGTACTCTACATTAAATGTTTACACTATTCATTGTCGATAAATCAATAAATAATGCCAATAAATAATTGATTTAAAAGTAAAAAAAACAGTGACTTATTCGCTGTACTGATATCCCAAGAAATAATAAAGTCAATTCATGCCAAAATATCTAAAAATTCGGTATGTTTAAATTGCAACGTTTTTATAAATATAATGATAAGTTGTATGTGGTAGGTAATCTTCAGCATAAAATTTTGAAGCTAACTTTAAAGAAGAGCTCCAGAATTTCTTTTTCTTTTTTTTCCTTTTGAGTTGGGGTCTCCCTCTGTCACCCAGGCTAGAGTGAGTGGTATAATCATGGCAATCACGGTTCACTGCAGGCTCAACCTCCTTGGCCCAGGCCATCCTCCCACCTCAGCATCCTGATTAGCTGGGACTGTAGACCTGTGCCACCACACTCAGCTATTTTTTTTTTTTTTTTTTTAGTTGAAGTCTCACTCCATCGCCCAGGCTGGAGTGCAGCTCACAGTCACCCCAGCATCGACCTGCTGGGCTCCGGTGATTCTTTTGCCTCAGTCTTCCAAGTAGCCAAACTACAGGTTCATGCTACCATGCCCAGCTAATTTTTGATTTATTGTAGAGACGAGGTCTTGCTAAGTTGCCTGAACTGGTCTCAAACCTGTGGGTTCAGGCAGTCCTCTAGCCTTTGCCTCCCAAAGTGCTGGGATGACAGGCTGAGCTACTGAGCCCTGCCAAAATTTTTTTTTATTTTTTGTAGAGATGAGGTTTTTTGCTATGTTGCCCAGGATGGTCTTGAACTCCTGGGCTCAAGCAATCTCCCCGCCTTGGCCTACCCAAATTGCTGGGATTACAGGCGTGAGCCACCATGCCTGATCAGAGCTCTCCATTTTTATTTAGAATGAGTATGGTTTGCAAAAGAGTAATGACTCCAAACATTCTAAAGTGGAAATCAGAAGACTTGAATTTGAATCCCAGATCTGCCATCAAAAACTTAATGTTATTTAGCAAGTACCTGATACTCTTATTTGCCAATTTTGCTTCTAAAGTTGAAGAAAGGGGGCAGGGGGAAACCCAAGTTACTAAAACTCTGTCTCAGTTTCTTTAAAGTGAGATGATTGAAATAGGTGATTTTTCAAGTTTCTTTAATCTCTGTATAATTGCAACACACGTTTGCAGTTATGGAACATAATGCACATAGAAACTTCTCACAGAAGGCTGCCATGTACGTAGGTACTAGGAAATTCTACGCAATCAAGTAAAGTTTTTAGAAGTAGCACAACATCAATACCTGATCTCAAACCAGGTGAAGTGGGAACCAAAGGAAGGCCTAAGTGTTACCTGTTCAATGTCCACTTGTATACCTAATTCTAAATTGTACCCCACATCTTTAAAATAAAATATTTTTTAAAAGGTACCAAAACACTGTCACTCCTTCCATGTGAATATCTCTCTAAAATATGTACAATAGCTACATATTTTTCCATAGGACATTAGATAAACCTCTTACCATGCTTAGGGCAGCCCAAGTTAAACTTGCCTGGGGATAAGAAATATGGCAAGTATTTGATGTCCTGGGTTTGAAAGCCATCAGGCTGCCTTGACTCCCTCTTGAAGCTGATATTCACTAAGTTTTTGTCATATGCTTAAGTCATAGTTTGCTTTCCAGAGATTCAACAGTGAACAAAGACACAGCCCCTGTTTCAAGGCCATAAGTGATGAGTCATCAGGGGCTCAAATTATGCAACAAGTACCTAGAAAGGGAAAAGTGTGATGAGAACACAAAGATTTGCATCTTGCTTAGACCTGGGGATAAGGGACTGGGGAAAAGTTTCAAAAGGGAAGATTCTGAATGAGACGTGACAGATTGGTGGGATGTGGTGGAGCAAAACAGAAAGAGCAGACCGTTCTGAGGCGTGAAACTAAGTTTTGAGGGCAGGAGTTACAAGAGATGGGTCTGGAAAGGTAAGGGAGTGAAGAAAATCCTCTTAAGCCATATTCAAGAGACGAGCTTTATCCTGTTGCCAACGGCAGCCATGGGCATGGTCTAAACAGGAGACAGATAGGATCAGATTTGTAATTTAGTCATGCAATTGGCTTCAGAGAGAAAAGTGGGTGGGAGAAGATGAGCCTTGGAATTTGGGAGGTGGAATCAATAATCCAGGTGAGGAAGGGATGAAGAAGATGATTAGAGCAGAAGCTGGAAAACAGCTGAACAATTTTATATTTTATAAATAATTTTATGACAATTTCATAATTTATCTCTCAGAGCACAAACTTCATTGTAAGTTTTTCAGAGGCACAACCTGTAGAAAACTTACTCTTCAACTCCTCTATAAAATGTTGTACTTTCAACAGGATAAACTGATTTTTTTTTTCTGCCACACAGTATTTTCATGTTTTGGGTGATACCTTGAAATATATCCATAAATTTCAAACAGTGTGGTGATTTCTGAAAGAACTAGAAGTTGACCTTCTATTTGCTCCAGCAATCTCCCTATTGGGAATATACCCAGAGGAACTCAACTCATTCTACCAAAAAGATAACGGCACACACGTTTATTGCAGCACTATTCACATTGACAAAAACATGGAACCAACCATGCTGCCCACTGAAACTGGACTGGATAAAAACAAATGTGGTACATATACACAATCATATATTATGCAGCCATAAAGAACAAAATCATGGGCTTTGCAGCAAATTGGATGGAGTTGGAGACCATCATACTCACTGAACTATCACAGAATCGAAGAGCAGAGTACCATATGTTCTCACTCATAAGCAGATCTTGAACAATTATCATAATATATAAGAAAGGGAATGGCAGTAGTGGGAAACTGCCAGGGAAGTGGGGACACACCTCATCAACAGGGGTACCTGTGTAACGAACGTTTGTACACCTAACCCTGAATTGTACCCCACATCTTCAAATTTAAAATAAGTAAATAAATAAATTACATACATACATAAGTGATTAAAAATAAATAAATAAAATAACTCTGTGATTATTAAAAAAAAGAAAAAAGAAAAAGAAATGCATCCATAAGTTTCTCAGTGCAAACTCCTTCACAATTTCTCCAAAACGACCATGTGAGAAGATAGGCTACAGTTTATTAATAGGTCTTTTCAATATAAAACAAAAGAAGAATTTTTCATTTTCAGCATTGTAAAGTTTGTAACAAATTTACCTTATAAAAAAACTGATATAAAGAGACATTCCAATCCAGAGTTTTCAAGACAAAATAAATCTGTAGCTGGAATATATGTTGTTAATTTTTAACCTTAAATGTAGCAAGGCTGAGTCTCTTGTGTCTCTTTATAGCAAATTAATGTCCATAACAATGCAAGGAAAGGGAACTCATTGTAACTCAATCCCAGATGGCTAGTGTATGGTTAATAAGGTGACTGTCTGCAAAGCGATAGAATAGCTGTGTAGTTCTTGAAGGGAAGCCCTGAAGCTTACATAAATGATTCATATTTATAATTCTATATTTAACACTGTTTATGGAAGCAATGAATCAAAGAAAAAGCAATGTTATTTAAGTTTGAAACTGCATGCCGATGACTGTTAAACATCAAGGTTGGAAAGTTCCCAAACAAGGACATTTCGGATTTCTAACTCCAGCAAGACTCACTTGGAAGTGATTCTGTGAGGTGTTGGGGGAACGGGGCACAGGGTTGAAAGTGCTGTTTTGTGCTAATGATAAACCTCCCTTGTTCCTGATCCCTAGACCTCTCCACATGCAGAGCCACACTGGGCTGTTAATTCCTCACGGTATGATGGAGAGAGGCATCACCAGGTGAGTGCTGAGAGCTTGCTAAGTCTTGAAGATTTGCACGACACTACTCTGCCCCCAATGGCATGTAACACACATTTTACTAGGAGTCTACAGAATGAGGCAATGGGTGGAGTTTTGTGCCACAGAAGAGTGATATTACCCTCATGTACCTTGCACTCTCGTAAACGTAGATCACGCACATACTCCTTAAAACTGCACCCTTTAAACATCAGGCCCTAAGTACAAGGTTCCTGATAATAAACTGTGTGAGTTCTGAGCAGAGAGGTTATTTGGAGTGAGGTATGGAATCAGAAAAGAGGCCCTAGAGAGATGGAGAGAAGTGGGATTTGTCATAGACTTGGAAAAGGATCTCGAGGGGACAGCAATCTCCCACGGTGGCCAACCTCACCATTTCTCCCAGTCCTCTTTTGTCTTCTGTGTTTCCCATGCTAGTCTGAGCACAATAGTTAGCAGAACAAATTGCTCTTTTTATATTCCTCCCCCTTTCTCTGCTGTCACATTGGTCTTTTAAGCCCCCAGCATAACAGTATGTATTATTTATATGACATTTTTCACTTTACATAATTGTTTATCACCCCCCCAAAGCAAAGAATGTTTTATTTATCAGAGACCTTCCACTTAGTTTGGTAGCAAAGTGCTTTAACATCATTTTTTCTTTTTTTGAGTTGAGGGTCTCACTCTGTCATCCAGACTAGAGTGTAGTGGCATGATCATAGTTCATCACAGCCTCAACTTGCTGGGCTCAGGTGACCCTTCCTCATCAGCTTCCTGGGTAGCTGGGACTACAGACATGTGCCACCACATCCAGTTTTTTTTAAATTTTAATTTTTTTGTGTAGAGACGAGATCTTGTTATGTTGTCTAGGCTGATCTTGAACTCCTGGGCTCAAGCAGTCCTCCTGTCTTGGCCTCCCAAAGTACTGGGATTGCAGGCATGAGCCACTGAGCCCAGCAGAATTATTGATTGGTATCAAGACACCTAATATCTAGTCCTTACCCGGTCAACAGTGCTGTGCATCTCACTCAGCAAAGCATCTCACTGTCCCTTTAGAAAGAAAAAAAGGTCATCATAATCATTTTCTTTTCTTTCCTTTTGAGTCAGGGTTGCACTCTGTTGCAATGTCATGCTCATGGCCACCCCAGCATCGACCTGCTGGGCTCCGGCAATCCTTCCACCTCAGCCATCCAAGTAGCCAGAACTACAGGCATGCGCTACCATGCCTGGTTAGTTTTTTGATTTATTGTAGAAACGAGGTCTCGCCCAGTTGCCTGGGCTGGTCTCGAACTCTTGGGCTCAGGGAATCCTCTTGCTTTGGCCTCCCAAAGTGCTGGGACTAAAGGCTTGAGCCACCTGCCCAGCCCATAACCCTTTTCAATTTCCTGTCCCACAGCAATATTGACAATACTGAGTCTCCAGAGAGATTTTGAAATCTGCTGAAGGAATATCAGCATAATTATTGTGAATCTATCTATGTAGATACATGTATCAAGACTTATTTTTAAAGATTTTTGATACTATCACACGGATATATCACAAATTATTAATCCACTCATCTGTTGATGAACATGTGGGCTATTCTCAATTTTGAGCTACTATTTTTAACCAGCTGCTGTAAACATGCATGTACAAGTCCCTGTATGGGCATTTTTTAATATTATTTTGGGGTAAATAACTAGAAGTGGAATAGCAGGATCATGTGGTAGCAGGCGTATGTTTAACTTATGAAACTGCCAAGCTCCTTCCAAGGTGATTCTACCACATTATATTTCTATTCATCGTGTTTGAGAGTTCCAGCTTTTCCATATCCTCTCCAAAAACTTGCTAAGGTTAGTCTTTTTATGTATTTAATTATTTACACAGGATCTTTAACTTTATTAGCCGGTTCTGAGCTATGAGACACAAACCAATCAAAAACATGAAAGAAGAGTGACTTGTAACAGGTATGTGCAAATATACTACATAGAAGCAAAATTGTATCTTCCATTCCCAAAGCTATCCTGTGGGGGAAAGATGGCCTCAGCTATGGGGCAAAGGAGCACATAAGTTACAGCAGAAGGATCTCACCCAGCCAGGAAAGTGGTGAACAGCAGTCACGTGGCGCCAAAAACTTGTCTCAAATAGGTTTTAAGGATTCCGTTTGTCATTCAGTTTTCAAATGAAAACAGGCACCCCTCCTCTCCTGTAGGCTTTCCAGCTCACTACCCAAGAGACCTGAGTATGTCTATGAAGACAACTGGAAGCCTAACCTAGGCCAGAATGGCAACTTCTGCCCAACATGTGGCCTGTCCTGTCTCTGCCAGCAATGTGCCCAAACAGAACATGCTACAGGGAAAACAGGAATGTTCACAGCACTGCCCTCTGGTAAAAGGGAAATGACACTCAAAGCAAAAGGCCACAGAGGGCTTCCTGATCATCCAGAGGAACCAAGAAGGGCCTTCAACTTTCCAAATAAACTTTGCAGCTGGATCCAGGTGGGATAGCGCCCTGCAGCAAGGAGTAGTGTATACACTGATGGGAGGGCCCAGCTTCCAGGAACCATTCCAGGGGCTTCTGGAATCATTTTCTCTCTCCCATTCATCTCAGGGAGAGAGAGAACATACACCATGGCCATGACACGCACTCTCCACAACCCTCCTGTACAGAGGGGTTTCTTTCTAAGGCTGGAGACTTAACAAGAGGCTGGGACACATCACGGGGGCTCTCTGCCACTGACCAGCCATCTCTGTGGCTCTTCCACAATGTTTTCATGGAAGGACAGGCCAGGGGTGAACCTGGGATCATGCCAACAGGAAAACGGACAAGCGGGCTGCCAGGAGCCAGCTGCTCGGGCCTCAGAGTCTCCAGTAGTCAGTCTCCTTGGATAAACAGAGAACTGGAAAGCAGCAGAATCTGGAGAAGAGAAAGAAGCCCAGAGAGCCCAGCGACGGTTATAGATGAAATGGAATTTCTTTTTTAATGCTTTTTTAAAGATGTGGGGCACAATTCAGGATGAGGTACATAAGTGGTCATCACACAGGGAAAGTTTGGGCCTCTCTTGGGTCCCCACTTTGCCTGGTTTGAGATCAGGTTTCCTTACTGATGTGGTGTGCACCCCCCTCCCCTGGCAGTGTCCCACTACTGCCAATCCCTTTCTTATAGTATTATGGTAAATGTTCAGGGTCCACTTATGAGTGAGAACGTGTGGTACTCTGTTCTTTGTTTCTGTGAGAGAACGTGAGTGTGATAGACTTTAAATCCACCCAAGTTGCTGCAAAGTCCAGAAGTGTGTCCTTCTTTACGGCTGCAAAGTATTCCATTGTGTATATGTACCCTTTCATGGAGGTTCTCTGTTACAAGGAGAAACTGCTCCATCTCAATTCCCAGGTCTTGGAAGTTGCCTGGTTCTTAAACCTATGTGTGTGGTTTTTTGTTTTAGATCTTCAAATCTCTGGGAAAGATCATCAAGGTCAATGTCTTCAGTTGCCAAGGTGCTGTCACCAGCAGAGGCAGTTGGGAGTATGTCTGGCACAGACGCCAGCTCTGGTAGTACAAAGTTGTCTTAGTTCTCCACAGGTCTGGGCGGAGGTTTTGCAGGGGCTTCCGACTTGGGCCCAGGACCAACAAACTGCGTAGGAGAGACACTCTTACCAGTATTAATGTCATCAACTGGTGCCTCTGGCAGTCGATATGAGAAATGGGTATTTGGCGATGGCATAGGCCTGGGCACTGACAGTGTTCCATCAGGACCCTTAACTGGTGCTGTGGACCCATCCCCTCCTCCTCCTCCTCCTTTTCCAGGGCCACCTTTCTTCCCTTCACTTGTGAATTCACCATCAGTAAGATCTGTCTCTATCCCAGGAGAAGTTTCTGCCATGATCAGAATCAGGCTTACAGGGTACATTGTGATCTCAGCAATTTCAATCAGGCATCTCTCCACCAGGATTTTGGGTGGGGCTTCCACACCCAGTGTGTTGTGCATTAGCCACCATTCACAGTTCCAGTCTGATTGGTCCTCCATAATTCGCCATATTCCTTGCCATACTTGGCACAGAGCTGACCCACCATTATTTTTAACTCAACCACCTTTGGTTCAGTCACTTTTTTTTTTTTTTGAGTCAGAGTCTCACTCTGATGCCCAGGCTGGAGGGCAGTGGCACACTCATGGCCACCGCAGCCTCGACCTGGTGGGCTCAGGTGATCCTTCCACTTCAGCCTTCCAACTCAGCCACTTCTGACTGAAGTTGAGGAGCAGCCCAAATCAGTGTAGACACGGATTCAGCCAGACCAGAAGCTAGTTCCTTCATAGACCGGGTGAGGCCAACCCGAGCCAGCAGAAGGTCACAATACAACTGAGAGATCTCTATAGAGTCAGCAAGGTTGTCTTCCCAGATAATGTGCTCCACGCGGATCCGAGCTCCTGCATCCTTCGCAATGGCCAGATATTCAACAATCTCCTTCCTTGCTTTCTGGGCCAGTTCCGCCTTTTTTTTTTCCTCCAATAGTTTAAGACCATTTACGGCAAATCTCAATTGACTCATAAGTACTCAGCCTTAAATCCAGAGCCCAGCATGCAGTGCTGTTCCTCCTGGCTGATTCCAGGCATGAAAACAGCAGTTAGTCTTTTAAATTCTAGCCATGCAACAGGTGCGCAGGAATATTTCATTATGGCGATCATGTGCATTTTCCTAATGATATTGATGATGTGCATCTTTTTCATGTACTTTCTCCAAACACATCTTTTCCGGTGAAGTGTTTGTTCAACTATTTTGCCCATTTTATGAATAAATCATGCTATTGCGTTTGAGTGCTCCTTGTATATTCAGAGTGCAAGTTCTTTATCAGATATATGCTTTTCAAATGTTCGTCCTTGACTGTGACTTGCCTTTTCATTTTTCTTGGTATTGTTTTGTAGTTTTCTGTGTAGGTGGCTCCTGGTCGTTTGTCATATTTAATCCTAAGTGTTTAGTAATTTTTCCCTCGGATGCATGAGTCACATTTCAAATATTCAAAAGCCATACATGGCTAGTGACTTTATTGGACAGCACAGATATAGGAGATTTTCATCTGCTTTAGAGTGTGCATACGCGGTCTGAAAACTTGCAAACTTGCCACCATGTACTTATGTTGGCAGCATTGTGCAAACAACTCGGTAAGGTTTTGTAACCTTGGTATATCCATGTCTCACCACTGTGTTCATGTCGACGTGTGGCGGTGACTTGCTGAGCAGCGTTCATTATTGTTGTTGCGTATTTTTGTGTGCCATTGCAAAAATCTCAGAACTTGTATTAGAGTAATGAACAAACATTAAATTTCTTGTTCAACTTGGTAAGAGTGGAAGTGAAATCAGGGATGTGTTAGTTCAAGTTAATGGGAATCATGCCATGAGGAAAATGGCAGTGTACAAACAGATTAGACACTTTCCTGAGGGGAGAAAATGTCACTGATGAAGAAAGATCACGGCAGCCAGTAACGAGCAGAACTGATGAAATAATTGCAACAATTTGTCGACTTGTTCGTCAAAATCATCAGATGACTGTGAGAAGCATAGCAGGCCAAATGAACATCGACAGAGAAACAGTTAGGAAAATCTTAACTGAAAACTTTGACATGAGAAAGGCGTGTGCAGCAATGGTCCTGAAGGAACTCTTGCTTCACAACAAGGCACCAGCTCACACAGCACTGTGAGGGAGTTTTTAGCCAGTAAACAAATAACTGTATTAGAATACCCTCCCTATTCACCTGATCTGACCCCAGTGACCTTTTCTTTACCCAAAGATAATGAAAATATTGAAAAGAAGGCATTATTATTATTATTATTATTATTATTGAGTCAGAGTCTCACTCTGTCACCCAGGCTGGAGGGCAGTGGCATGCTCATGGCCACCGCAGCCTCAACCTGCTGGGCTCAGGCAATCCTTCTGCCTCAGTCTTCCAAGTAGCTGGAACTGCAGACACCCGCCACCACGCCCAGCTAGTTTTTGTGATTTATTGTAGAGACACGGTCTCACCAAGTTGCCCAGGCTGGTCTCGAACCCCCGGGTTCAGGCAATCCTCTCGCCTTGGCCTCCCAAAGTGCTGGTATGATAGGCTGAGCCACCATGCAAAGGAAGGCATTTTGATGACATTCAGGATGTCAGATGTAATATAAAGACAGCTCTGGTGGCCATTCCAGAAAGAGAGATCCAAAATTGCTTTGTCAGGAGGATTAGACACTGGTGTGGGTGCATAACTTCCCAAGGGGAGTATTTTGAAGGTGATAGTGGTGATAATCAGCAATGAGGTATGGAGCACTTTTTCTAGGATGAGTTCACAAACTTAATTGCCGTTCCTCATATATATACACTTTTCTGTGCATATATTTCACACACCCGCACACAGCACTGAAAGGTTTCTAAGACTATTTTGTGACATTATTTAATAGCTCTTTGTAAAAAATATTATATGGAATTAGATGTTTTTCCAACAAAAACAAAACTAATCTGAAATCTAGCCTAGTGCCAATTTCCCTGTTTCAGGCCACTGGCTTATTTTTTTTAAAGAAACAGAAAAACAAATTGATTTAAATGTTTCGATAGATTATGTACAGGCAAATGAAAAAAAAATCACTACTTTTCTTTTTAAAGCTGTTAAGCCGAGGTTATCACACTGCAATATAGGATAAGCATGATAAGAAAAATAATTAGTAATTCAGTAAATATTTCTTGAGCTATTGAGAATACCCACTTAATTTTCCATTCGGCTTTTTTAAAAATTGCATGTGAAAAGTTATGCGTCTTTCTAGATAGCAAAGACATCACATTCATTTTTGAGTTTTCTCACTAATGGCTTCTTGTCTTCATACAATTCCAGTCTCTACGTCTTTCTTTCTGCAGCACAGAGGAAGAAATGTCTGCCCTTGAGTTGTTCATTTCCAGAAATACCTCCTCGGGGAATATTACCTGGTACTTTCTCCAGCACCTGCCTCTCTGTGGATATTTATTGTCCTCAATTGAATTTTAACAGGTTGTTGGTAATAAGTAACAAAGTTCCATAAAACCAAGAGCTACTTCGTATATGATATTATCCAGCATTCATCATTTTCAAGAGATACACTTAGTAAGCTAGAATAATTGACTAGCTTTGTGGCACTTCTGCCCTTTCAACTAAATAGAGTGGACCGAAATTGAAACAAATATTTTCTTCTTGTTAAACCTCCCACATGGGTGGCAAAATGGCACAATCCTTATTCACACAAATGAATGAAGGAAGGAAAGGAGGAAGGAATGAAAAAAGCAAGAACCTGGTTGATCCAATGCTTCAATCTCCTCCACAATGTTCCCAGACTCCAATTAAATGTCCACCAAGAATAGAGACTCCCCTGCCTTCTGAAAAGCCCGTTCACTTTTGCACAGTCTAACCACTATTGATCAATGCTTATGTGAACCCCTTGTTAGTCTCCTTACAGTTTCCAACTGTAGGGTTCCAGCGCAGTTCTTCAAGATGACAAAGGACAAAGTCAATCCCACCTGCCCTGATCCTCCTCAAACCTTTGAAAATATAGTGTGAAACACTCCTTTCACCCTTTTCTTTACAAACATACCTGCAGTGATGCCAGCCCTACCCCCAACACCACCATCACCACCATGGAACCAACCTTGCTGCCCATTGAAAGTAGACTGGATAAAAAGAAATGTGGTACATATACACGATGAAGTGATACACAGCCATAAACAAGGACAAAATTATGAACCTTACAGCAACTTGAGTAGATTTAGAGTCTATCATACTCAGTGATCTATCACCAAAACAAAGAACTGAGCACCACATGTTGTTACTCATAAGTATTTCATCAATAAGTGTACCTGATCTCAAACCAGGTGAAGTGGGGACCACAGTGAGACCCAAACTTTACCTGTACAATGACCATTTGTATACCTAACCCTGAATTGTACCCCACATCTTCAAAATTTAAAACAAAAAAAGATTAAAGCTTCCCATTGTTTGTAACTTTTTTTTTTTTTTTTCAAATGATAGACTTGAGTTCTTTCACTATGCACTGAGCACAAGTTTATGGTGTGTCTTTAGAAGTGCTGTGTCCAGAACCACAACACCATTCTGGAAATGACTGGGTCAGAGCAGGTAAGGGTAGAACTAACTTCATCTTTGCTCATAACTTTGATTTTATGCCAGCTTTTTGGAGTTCACACCAGCTTTCTGTGGCATATGCACCACTGTTCTGACCAATGTCCTCCTGCAATTGTCTACTGTTTAGTACTTACTGAAAGCACAGAACTGACTTATTGACTTATTGAATTTAGGGCCAGTGAGGCTGGGTTTCTCTCATAATCACACACAATATCAACATCTTCCAATATATCTTTTATATTTTGTAGCATGTATTAAGTTCAAGTGAATGTATAATTCTTATCCAAAGTCCTTGCTACATTAATCTCAGGAAACCTTCTTACTGTTTTCTAAAGTTTCCTGTCAAACAATGTACAGATGAATTTGGATAGATATCTGGCTTTAGTTGTTTGTACTTAACTCTTGCTGTTAAGATTCAGAGTAAAGCCGGGCTCGGTGGCTCAGCCTGTAATCCTGAGCTTTTGGGAGGTTGAGGTGAGTGGATTGCCTGAGCCCGTGTGTTTGAGACCTGCCTGGGCAGGCGAGACCTCATCTCTACAATAAAATAAAAAAAAAAAATCAGCCGGGCGTGGTAGCGCGTGCCTGTAATTCCAGCTACTCGGAAGGCTGAGGCGGAAGGATCGCCAGAGCCCAGCAGGTCGAGGCTGTGGTGGCCAGGAGCGGCCACAGCATTCCAGTCTGGGCGACAGAGTGAGACTCCAACTCAAAAAAAAAAAAAAAAAAAGATTCAGAGTAAGACCAATAAATGGTTGTAAGAGATTTCTTACAAAATTTTCTTTAACTATTAAAAACAGATTTTGGACTTAAAGAAATTTGAGTGATTTTTCTGTCTTTCTCTTCTTTTTATTTTTCTGAGTAGTCCACAAACTGTGCATCTGACCAAGGACTAATATTTAGAATCTATAACAAACTCAAACAACTCCATTAAAAAAAAAACAACCCATAAGTAACCCTATTAAAAGTGGGCAAAGGATATGAACAGACATTTTTCAAAAGGAGACACACAAGCAACCAACAAACATATGGAAAAAATGCTTAACATCACTAACCATCAAAGAAATGCAAATGTAAACTGAAACAAGATATCAACTCACACCAGTGAGAATGGCCATCATGAAAAAGTCAAAAAACAACAGATGTTGGTGAAGATGTGGAGAAAAGGGAATGTTTATATACTACTGGTGGGATTACATACTAGTTCATTCCCTTTGGAAAGAAGTTTGGAGATTTCTCAAAGAACTAGGACTAGAACCACCATTCAATCTAGCAACGCCATGACTTGGTATCTATCCAAAGGAAAATAAATTGTCCTACCAAAAAACACCTGCCCCTGTATGTTTATTGCAGCACTGTTCACAGTAGCAGAGTCATGGGATCAACCTAAGTGTCCATCAGTGGATGACTGGATAAAGAAGAATACAGTGTGTGTATCTATGCCGTGAAACACTACTCAGACATAAAAAAGAAGGAAATCATGCCTTGTGCAGCACCATGGATGGAACCAGAGACCCCAAGCATATGTGAAAGAACTCGGAAACAGAAAGCCAAATACCACATGTTCTCACCAGAAGTGGGAGCTAAATAACGTGCGCTCACAGACACAGAGTGTGGAATGATAGACATTGGAGACAAAAGGGTGGGAGGGAGTGAGGGCTGAAAAATGACCTGTTAGGGACAATGTATACTATTCAAGTAATGGTTACACCAGAAGCCCAGACTTCACCGTGTAACAAAACCACACTTGTATCCATCAAGTGTATTTAA
This sequence comes from Carlito syrichta, assembly GCF_000164805.1. NCBI lineage: Eukaryota > Metazoa > Chordata > Mammalia > Primates > Tarsiidae > Carlito > Carlito syrichta. The sequence goes on along the minus strand of NW_007260438.1, from coordinate 279,008 downwards.
AAAATTTTTAAAAAGTAGACAAATAGGATTGCATCACACTAGACCGCTCCTTCTCAGCAAAGAATGCAATTATCAGAGTGAAGAGTCAACTTACAGGGAATGGGAAAAAATGCAAACATACACAATATATAAGAAGCACAAATAACTCTGTAGAAAAAAAAAAGAAAGAAGGAAAAAGCAAAAGAAGCAACCTGTTTTAAAAATGGACAAAGGACAAATCAAAACCATATTGAGATACCACTTCACATGGATTAGTATGGCTATTGTCAAAGAAGACAAAAATAGCAAGTGTTGGCAAGGATGTGGAGAAAAAAGAACCTTTGGACACTATTGATACAGTCACTACAGAAAACTGAACAAAAGTTCACCAAAACTGAAAGGAGAGTTATCCCATGATCTAGCAATCCTACTTTTGGGTAAATAGCCAAAGGAATTGAAGTCCGTATGGCAAGGAAGTATCTGCACCCTCATGTTCATTGCAGCATTAATATATATATATATATATACATTAGCCTTAATAAAGAAGAAAACCCTGTCATTTGCAACAGTGTGAATAAACCTGCAGGACATTATGCTAAGTGAAATAAACTAGGTATAGAAAGACAATTACTGCATTATTGCATGATCTCACTTATGTGTGGAATCTAAATATGTCAAAATCCACAGAAGGCCAGGTTTGGTGGCTCAGCCTGTCATTCCAGCACTTTGGGAGGCCGAGGTGAGTGGATTGCCTGAGCCTGCGAGTTCGAGGCTGGGGATAGTAGTGTGTGACTTTAGTTCCAGCTACTTGGAAGGCTGAGGCTGAAGAATCGCCTGAGACCAGCAGGTCGATGCTGGGGTGACCATGAGCGTGCCATTGCATTTCAACCTGGGCGACGGAGTGAGATTCCACTTTAAAAAAAAAAAAAATACCCATAGAAGAAAAAGTAGGACTATGGCTGCCAAGGGCTGTAGGGGTGGGGGAAATGGGGAGATATTGATCAAAGGTCACAAAGCTGTACTTACAGAGTGCATAAATTCTGGAAATTCAGTGTACAGCATGGTGACTATAGATAGTCATGTGTGTTGTACACTTAAAGTTTGCTTAGGGAGTTGATCTTAACTGTTCTCACCACAAACACAAACAAGGGCAACTACGTGAGATGATGATATGTCAATTAGCTTGATTGTGGTTATCATTTTACCACTCATATGTACATTAAAACCACATTTTAAATATGTACATAATTTTCATCTATCAATTTTATGTCAATAAGTCTGAGGGAAAAGGGTAATTCAGGTGACCAGAAACTCTTCAATTCTTTCCTAACATAATTTTGTAAATATTTATTTTTTGTTACCAAATTCCAAATGGTGCACTTCTTTTTCCTAAAAAAAAAAAAAAAAAAAATCAATTAAAACATAAAAAAGAACTAATTGTGAATTTCAGGTATGTGAGTATTGGTTTTTAAAAACAAAAATATACTTAAGAATTCTTAACCAAACAGTTGAGACTAAAACAGGTTACAGAGAGACAGGTACTGATTAATTTTTTAATCTCTGAAAAGCAAAGGTTTAAGTTGGCATAATCATTAACTCAACCTATTTCTGGTCTTGGCTGGTCTTTTGCAATACCCAGTTTGTTGGATGTGGGCTCTAAAATATGTTTGGGCAACAAACGTGATGAATGTTTACCATGACACCATGACACCATCCACCTTATGTGGTGGGAGCTTAACTAACCTTCAATGACCTAAGGCCTAATTCATTCCAAAGTAGGCTTCCTGTTGAGAGCCCCTTCATTATTCCATCACCATTTGTACTCTCCAGATATCCAAATGCTAATTTCACACATTTAATGCTTAATGTAAACATTAAGCATTAAACATGGCTTTTAAATAGGACACAAGGATTCCCCCCCAAGTCTTAATCTGTATCATGCTTCAGTGTGTGTGTGTGTAGACATCTGTCAGCAAATTGATCTGTTTTTCTGTGTACCAAATGCCCTTGCTGAAGTTTGAACTTACAGCCTATTTACCCATGCCCTCCATGGCCCTGATTTTGAAACTCCAATTTGGAAAGCTTTATTTATTCAGATTCCATAATGCTGATTTGGTTGCTCAGACCAGGTTTTGTTCCTCTCAAGTAAGGGTTATGGAGAAGAAGACATAAAAATCTGTTCTCTCCTCAGAAGACTCTCCCTATTTCTGTTGGTTTTGGAGGAATGGGGCAGAGGGATAGAATAGGAAGAAATTTATCTTTTCAATTGTTTTTGCTTGTCTGTGGTACTCCCCCAGACATCTCATGTTGATGAATCAGAAATCTTACGCAGTTAATAGTATAAATTTTTCAGCTTTAAGAAGCGAATTTAGGAATCGTCTACCATCAACTTTTCTAGCAGACCTGGCACGGGGTAACGTGGGGTCTGCAGTGATGGTGGCCAAGGACCATTTTTCTTGAGTGGTGCTGTCCGGGCTTTTGGACACAAATATTATCATAAGCACTAAGCACTTTTTGTCCATCCGCCGGGTACTTAAGGAAGGGTGAGATGTCCTCAGGGACTCCTGAAAAGAGGCCAGTGCAGGCCTCACTGACTTCTACAACCACAGCAGGTAACGCTTTGCCTGTGTGTGTCAATATCACCATTCTTCAGTCGATATCACCATTCTGTCAAGTATCAAGTGTTTGGTGCCCCGTGATAGTGGAATTTGTAGCCAAATAGATTTATTTAAGTTTATCGTAACATATTGCAGATTGGACAATACATTATTTCATATTTTAATGCAACTAAAATATTATAATAGAGTTGAAAAATTGTAAATGGTTCATGTAAACATTTTTAAACAAAATATAATGAAAAATGAGTTTCCTTTTACCTATTCTAAAATTTTTAATTTAAGATGTTTAGATAAATATATAGAGATGTATCTATAGATAAATTAAAAAGCTTATTCATACAAAGCAATATTCTAAAGCCAATAAAAGAACAAAGCAGATATCTAGATGTTGACATCTCAATAATGAAGACATGTTAGTGTAAGGTATAAATGGTTTTTTCACCTATTTTTCTATTTATTTGTTTTTATTTTTATAGATTCAAAAATTCCTTTGTATTAATGTATTCTAATTTTTAACTTTGTGTGTGTGTGTGTGTGTGCGCGCACGCACGCACCTGTGTGTGTGTGTACACGCGTGCCAGGGTTTCCCTCTGTCACCCAGACTGCAGTACTGGTGTGATCATCGCAGCCTCAAACTGTTGGGCTTGAGAATGATTGGGATCAGGTTTAAGCAATTCTCGGAAGGAGGACACACATATCTGTCCATGTCAATATACCTATAGACACCATTTATATTGCTAATTATGTTATATGGATACTTTGTGTCTTTTTTTAAATTTTAGAGTTGTGGGGAGCATGTGAGGATTTACTACAAAAATAAATTGCATGTAGGTGAGGTTTGGGCCCTCTCTCCCCCGATGGTAGACGCAGTCACCAGTGTGTGGTTATCTGTCCTTTATCCCTCCTCCCTCCCTTTTTCCTTCAGCAGTGCCCAGCATCTGTTGTCCCCACCTTTGTGCTCATGTGACCAGAGATGAGGCACCACTTATGAGTGAGAACATGCAGTATTTATTTTTTTTTTATTTCTGTGATAGTTCACTTAGAGTGATGGTGTCCAGCTGCGTTCATGTTGCTGCAAAAGACATGATTTTGTTCTTCTTTATGGCTGCATAATATTCCATCCTGTATATGTACCATTTTCTTTATCCAGTCCACTTTCGATGGGCATCTGGTTTGGTTTCATGTTTTTGCTATTGTGCCTAGTGCTACAATGAACATACGTGTGCAGGTGTCTTTTTGGTAGAGCGGTTTATGTTCTTCTGGACATACACCATCCAGAATGTAAGCTAGTTCAACCTTTGTGGACAACTGTTAGTATTTTCTCAAAGAACAAAAAAATGAGCTTTGTGTTTCTTCTTCTATTTTGTCTACTTTGTTTGTATATCTATTTATTCCACCATTTCCTGAAATTTTTACCTTAATAATTTTGATGTCATTACATAAATATTCTTAAGAGCTAATCTTCATCATAGATTACTCCTTTTATTACTGTAAAATGTACTTTCTCTTCTTCTTCTTTTTTTTTTTTACTTGAACTCAAACTTTTCTGATATCCCTATTATGTCCTCTACTTGATTTTTGTTTTCAATTTCCTCATGTGTGTTTGCTCTGGTATTCTTTCTTTATGTGTGAAATTCAAAGACTTGACTTCTTTCCTTCCTGAACACAGTATGTTTTAAGTCTAAAGTTAAATCTTTCCTCATCTCAGAAACATTTTCCTGTGTTATACCTTGGAATTGTTTATCTTTCATTTCAGGAGCTCTCTACATCCTGAACATGACATATATATATTCTGGTTCTTTTTTATCTGACCTGCACAAGTATGAGTTTTCTTTATTTTCTTTAATCTGGTAGTCTTTGGCATTTTCATTCACCAAAGCCTTTCTTCCACACTAATCATTGTGTTTTTAGATTATTTTGCTTCAAAGTTTCTAATTTGAGTGTTGCTATGTATTAATGTTGGTTTGATTTTTAATTTGTTTTCTTCTGTCTGCATTGTTCTTTTTGCCTCATTCTCTTATTTTGTATTTATTATTTAAATACTCATTTTATTGACTTTGGTTCCTATTCATTTATTCCCAAGCATGAAGCACTTTTGAGACACTTTCTTTTGTTTCTTGGGGCATGTTTGCCTCCAGATTGGATTCTTAAACTATCTTTTCCTTGATATGTTTTCCCCCTTTCTTTAATATATCCACATTCTTGATACACATACAATTTATGTTCAATATCTAATAGCATATATAACATATACATTACATGGCTCAGTGAGGGTTGCAATAGAAAACCTTGGTGAAAATTGAGACACTATAGAAAGATTTGAAATTAAATTTTTTTTCTTCTCTCAACTCAAATATATGCCAGAAGATACTCATATGTATCCCATAACACCTTGCTTTGCCCCACCTTAGAACTTACCTTTTATTATAATTGCTTATCTGTATTTCTCATTAGATCATTGCTGATCAGAGAATAGTTTCTACAATTTGCATTTCAATAGTCCCAAGGTTTATTGAAAATAAAGATGCTTGGATTCCTCCCCACAGTTCCTGAATCTAAATTAGTGAGAATGAATCTTAAGAGTCTGAATTTTATGCCTTCAATGGGTGTGTGAATAAGAAAACTGTGATTCATCCAGACAATGGAACACTCAGCAATAAAAAGAAAACTGCATGCAACAAAACGTGTGAACCTTAAAGACATATGCTGAGTAAGAGCAGCTAGACTCAAAAGGTTACATGCTGTGTGCGTCCATTTATATGAAATACTGGAACAAGAGAAACTATAGGGTGAGAAAATAGGTCATTGCTAAGAGGAACTGAGGTAGAGGACTTCATAAAATGTTACATTGTTTCACTCGACTGGGTAACAGTGAAAAAGGAAAACTGCCATTTATCTCCTGATGTCACTTTCTTTTGCTAACACATATGAAGTAAGACACATCTAATTTGTGTCTTCTTTATTCATTTACTTGGCTTTAGAGGGATAGGGGAGACTTTTTGGGATAATGAAACTACTCTGTATCCTGAATGTGGTGATGGTCACATAAATTCACGTGTGTTAAAACTCATAGACTATAAAGCAGAAGTAGTATATTTTACTGAATGAAAATTTTAAAAATAAAAATGTAAAGTGCTTAAAAGAAAAAAAGCCCATACTTTTATTTATTTATTTAAAATTTTAAAGATGTGGGGTACAATTCAGGGTTAGGCATACAAATGTTCATTATGCAGGTACCCTTGTTGATGAGGTGTGCTCCCCCACCCCCAGCAGATTACCAGTACTGCCAAACTTTTTCTTATAGTATTACGATAGTTGCTCAGGGTCCATTTATGAGTGAAATCTTTGCTTCTGTGATAGGTCACTCAGTATTACATACTCTAAGTCCATCCAAATTGCTGTGAAGTTCACAATTTTGTCCTTCTTTATGGCTGCATAATATTCCATCATGTCTATGTATCACATTTTAAAAATCTAGCCCTCTTTCAATGGGCAGCATGGTTGGTTCCAAGTTTTTGAAAAAGCCCATACTTTTAAAAAGTGGAGAATGGCTTTTCTGTGTGTGTGTGTTTTGTTGGTGTTGTTTGTTTGTTTTTTGAGTTGAGATTTCACTCTGTCACCCAGGCTGTAGTGTAGTGACATGATCATGGCTCACCACAGCCTTGACCTTCAGGACTCAGGCTATCCTTCCATCTCAGCCTACCAAGTAGCTGAGACTACAGATGTGTGCCACCATGCCTGGACAATTAAAAACTCTTTCCCCTCCCCCCAGAGATTAGGTCTCCCTATGTTGCCCTGGCTCGTCTCAAACTCCTGGGCTCAAGCAATCCTCTTGCCTGGGCCTCCCAAAGTGCTGGGATTACAAGCATGAGCCACTGTGCCAAGCTGGGAAATAGCTTTTTCATCTTAAAAATTCAAATAACTTTTTTAAGTTTTAAAAAAGTATAAATAATAAGAATCTCCATTTTAAACTCAAGTCTTGGGAAGTCCTTTTGCATAAAATCTGAGTTACTTGTTGGTATCTTGTTCATCATGGTATATTTAAGTTTTAACACAGTGCAAAACAGGAGAGTGGGGACTCAAGATATCAGTACTGGATAAGAAAATAAATGAATACACAAAAATGTCTACCTAATTATGGTGAAAGAAGACACAAATTAGATGTATCTTACTTCATATGTGTTAGCCAAAAAAAGTGACATCTCCTGATATTTCCTATAAATATCAGTTTTCCTTTTTCATTGTTACCTAGTCTAGTGAAACAATGTAATATTTTATGAAGTCTTCCCAAGAGTTCTTTCTCTGGTTTGTCCATTATCAAGACCCTAAACAATTGTTTCAATGAAAATAGGAAACTGTCTCCTGCAATGAAAATCCTGAACTTGACTTGGAATGTCACTTAGTGATTGGTAACTATTTGACTCCAGAAGTAACATCACCAGTTATACATTGTTGGTAAACTCTGACAGATTTAGGTTTGGCAAATACCTTTCCCCTCAGTTGGAACAGAAAGGAGTGGATTGCAGTGAGACCATAATGTTGTGAAATACATTGGCACCACAGCCTCTCAGAAATATGTTTGGGTCTCATCTCTGTCTCCCACTATCAGAAGCTCAGTAACTTTCAGGAGATGTTACAGTGACACAATGAGGTTACGCTTGTAAATAATTAAGCATGCAGTGTGTTCTCATAAGTGAAAACAATTATTTTAAAATGATAGATAATTTGGTAATAAACAATAAATAAGTAAAAACTAAATTGTGTTTGGAAGGTACTATGTTTTAATAATTGTGGTTATAGGCAAAGAAAATCTCAGTATAAAATGTCTAACTAATTATGGTGAAAGATAACTAAACATTTGTAACTATTACCTATATCATGCACATTTGGAAAAGCGGGTAGAAGGATAATAGAGTAGACATCTAAATTTTCGCATCAAAATGTTTTTCATGAAAAAGGATTCTGGGAATTAGCATGAGGTTCACCCAAGTGCCTGAGTGGTAGTCATGGAGGAAAGGATGGTGTTGCTCAACTTGGCAGAAGATCCTGTTCTCTTCAACAAAAACAGTCAAAACATCAATCATGACAATGGATAGGACATGTTGAAAGAGCAGAAGCAGCTCAGGACTCTGGAAACCCTATTAGCTTGAGTAAACACATGGCAATGAAGAGCTCATCAAAGAGCCAAGATACTTCAGTCAACTTTCACATTCATATGAATATCACCAATTCTGCAGTCCTGCTTCATTTCAGCTTAGCTAAGAATCTGATACCTGGGTATGCCGCCATCTACCATGAACACAAGAATCAGATATAAAATGTGAGAATAACATTGACAGCTCATGTGATGCTATTAGAACATCTGAGAAGTCTTGGCATCCCTGACTAAATCTGTTATCCACCTAAGCTGTCCTCTTAGCCATATAAGAGAAGGGGGACCCAGAAAACCCAGGAATTTATTTATTAAAAATTGTGTATTTATTCTTACATGCTTAAACTATTGGATGCAATACACCTACCTATCAAGATGCTTTTTCCATTGCTCAAAACAGTTTTTGAACTCATCAATTTTGATGACTTTTAGTGCTTCTGCCATTTTTTATTTCACCTTTTTCTCTTGGTGTCTTTTAGAGGACTTTTTTCATCTAGAGAAACAACAAAAAAAAGTTGCTTGTGGCAAGATCAGGTGAATAGGAAGGATGGGGCACGGGGGTCATGCTGATCCTTTTTGGTCAAAAACTTCTGAACACTCAGTGAAGTATGGGCAGGCACACACGTAAAGCACCCATCATGAAATGGACAGATGCATGGAAAGAATCTCAAGAAAATTTGACTGAAGATGAATGTAGCCTCTCACAGCAATGCTAACTGGTACACAGATGCCAATGGGTTCCTAGAACACTTACCTAGAGGGGGGACCTATACTACAAGGGACCTGCCTCCCAAAATAACTCCATACATACATATATAAGCGTGTGTGTGTGTGTGTGTGTGTGTGTGTGTGTGTGTATAATGTTCTTTTTGTTTGCTTTAACTAATCTTACCTCAACATTATATTTTAATGCCAAAGCAATTATATAAAATTATATAGCCCCTAGTTTGATTAATCATTTTTCTTTTATTGTTTGAAGGAAAAATAAACATTTTTAGCTTTTGGTTGATTTCCTAGATTCAATAAATATTTCTTCTTCCATCATGCAAATTTGTATTCCCCCAGAGAATACCACATAGCAATATACTGGGCATGCTTTGCCGTGTCTACTGTCTTCCACAGTGCTGTTCTGACTTTTCAAATTCTGTTAACATCCATTTAAGCATGTTCCTCAGTCTTGTGTGGAATACTTCCTACAGAGGACTTTCTTCCTCTCCCTTCTTCCCCTAACCCAAAAGCTAACCTGAAAAAAGAACTTACAAACCAAACATTACAAGTAACAGCATATAAAAACATCTTTTTAAAAAAAATGATATTTCTTTCTCAAACATGTAGATTTTCCCCAAATCGATATGAAGTTCTTCAACTTCTTTTCTCTTTATTTTTTATGCATTTTATTTTAAAGATGTGGGGTACAATTTGGGATTCGGTATACAAGTGGACATTGATTAGGTAAATACACATGTATCATAATATTTGGTCTGGACAATACCCATGAAGGTGCAAAATTTCTTAGTTCTGTTAAATCTGTGCCTCCTCCAGGTCCGAGTTTTTTTCTGAAATCAGTTTTGGCTTAGACAGACAATTTCTAACTCACAGTGTCCCTTTTCATGATTATTCATTTGTAACATATTACATACTAATTATAAGGTTACAATCATCACAATGTCATTCACTGCATACATGCACCATATTAAATTCTTTACATGCATTATCTCATTGTTGCATCATGTCTTATCTTCTCTTACCCCTCTAAGCAGAGGACAATGTTGACTGAAGGGATGAATGAATGTGTACATGAATGCATAGATTAAGGCAAATAAACTTGATTTTAGATCATTGGTATTTCTGAAGGCACAACTAAGATTGAGTTCTTTTTTCTCTAAAGTTGACGTTCACTTTCATTAAGCACTTATTACACAACAGGCCCAGTTCTAAATTCTTTACAGGTATCCTAAGAACAATCTTATGAGGTCCATACCGTTGTCAGGATCCTTCTTGTGAGAACGAGGAAATCAAGGCATGGTTTGACTACCGAGCTAAGCAATTTGCCTCGTGACATGTGTGGTGAAACTAAGGTGATGAACCCACGTGGCTTGGCCCCAGAGGGCACTGCTTAAGCACCATACACAACCCTGCCTTCTGGAGGCCAAATGGTTGAGACTTACACAAGGATCACAACTCTCTGATGCCATCACCCACCAAGCCCAGGCCCAAAGATGCCCTAGCCCAGCCAACTCCCCTCCAGGCTGCGTTGGCCATGACACCCATAGAGAAGAGGAGGACTGTGTTGACATATCCAATGAATCCCCGAGAAATCTGGATCCTGATCCATCTGATCAGAAAACCAGTAGGCGGCTGCCGTAGGATCTGGCATATGCACACTTGTTTCTTTTTTTCTAGAATTATAATCAGATCGCCCCAGAGAGAAAACAAGCCCAATGTTAAAGGGGTTATTTGGCTGTACTCTCGACTCTTCCTAAGAATGACTACGTTTTCAGGACTTAGGCTGATCAAGCACTAGTACCCACCAGTCATTGTAAGACACTCTACTCCATCATTTAGAGTAAAGCACCTGACATTTAGAGTAAAGCAACTGAGAATGAATTTAAATCACTGTATTACAGTGAAGTTGGATAAGACTGACTCATAGCTAAGTATCAGATAATTTAGAACAGAGCCTGGAAAGAGTTTCAGTATAAAGGGAAGACTACAAGAGGAACTCAAGACCCATAAAGGATTCTTCTCATTGAATGTCTTAGCAATACTTTTTCTTTGTGGGTGAATTGTCCAAAACAGAAACCCTTCAGAAAGAGGCATGAGGGAACAACTTCTCATATACAATATACATCTTAAATTTAGCACTATAATCATTACAAAGATTTGTGCCCCTGTTCCTTTTTAAAGACTGTTTTTGTTTCTAAGTTTATGAGGGCCTTATAAAATAAAACCTACAAAATTGTTAAAAGATAATTTCTATTTAATTTTGCTGAATTCTTACCTGTGCTAGAGATCTAGAGATACAAATGCTGTTTCTTAATTAGAAAACGTATCTTAGTCCAGTTAGCCTGCTAGAACAAAATGCCATGAACTGGATAGCTTATTAACAATACACACTTATTTATTACAGTTCTGGATGCTGGGAAGTTCCAGATTAAGATGCTAGCAGACTCGGTATCTGGTGAGGGCCTGGTTCATAGATAACCATGTTGTTGCTGTGTCCTCACATGATGAAAGGGGTGAGGAAACTCTCTGGAGCCACTTTTGTAAGGACCCTAATCCCATGCCATTCATGGGGGTGCCTTTGTGACCTAATCACCTCCCAAAGGCCCTACCTCCAAAGACCATCCCATTGGTGACTGGGTTTCAACATATGGATTTGAGGAGGACACAAACAGAGCAAAAGATTAAAATACACAAAATTTAGTAATAATAATAATAATAATAAGGTATTACTTTGCTTACAGAATGCACCGAATAAAGATGCTTCTATTTGTAACTCCCTCATAATTCTGACTACTATTTGTGAGAGCATTTTCTTTTTTATTATTTTGTATTCAGGGGGTCCATACAGGTTTGTTACATGGACATATTACATGATGCTGAGGTTTGGGATTCTATTGAACCCGTCACCCAAAGAGTGAACGTAGCACCCAACAGGTAGTTTTTCAGCAGTTGTTCCTCCTCCCCCTTTGGGGTTCTTGGTGTCTGTTATTTTCATCCTCACATCCATGTGCACCTGTTGTTTAACTTCCATTTATAAGTGAGAATATGTGGTATTTGACTTTCTGTTTATACCTTGATTCACTCAGGATAATGACCTTTAGCTGCATCCACACTGCTGCAAAGGACATGATTTCATCCTTTTTTATGGCTGCATAGAATTCCATAGTGTATATGTACCTTTTTTTCTTTCTCCCCACCCCAATCCACCATTGATGGGCACCTAAGTTGGTTCCATCACTTTGCTGTTTGTGAATATTTGTGAATACTTTGGTGTCTTTTTGGTAGAGTGATTTCTTTTCCTTTGGATATATACCAGTAATGGAATTACTGGTTTGACTTGTAGTTCTGTTTTTAGTTCTTTGAGAAATCCTCAAATTGCTTTCTGGAGGGACTAAACTAATTTGCATTCCCACCAGCAGTGTATAAATGTTCCCTTGTCTCTGCATCCTGGCCAACATCTGCCATGTTTTGACTTTTTAACAATAGCCATTTTGACTGGTGTGAGATGGTATCTTACAGTGATTTTAATGTACATTTCTTGGATGATTAGTGATGTTGAGCATTTTTTCACATACCTGTTGGCAGCTTGTGTGTCTTTTGAGAAGTGTTTATTTCTGTCCTTTGTCTCCTTCTGAATGGAGTTTTTTAGTTTTGTTCTTGTTGATATGTTTGTTTCATATAAATATTAGTCTTTTGTCTGATGCACAGTTTGCAAATATTTTCTTCCCTTCTGTAGGTTGTCAGTTTACTCTATTGATAATTTCTTTTGCTATGCAAAAGTCCTTTGGTTTAATTAGGTCCCAATTGCCAATTTTTGTTTTTGTTCCATTTGCTTTTGAGGTTTTAGTCACAAGTTCTTTGCCTCAAAGAGTGTGTCCTGGGTTTTCTTGAGAATGTGTGTCCTGGGTTTTCTTCCAGGGTTTTGATAGAAATGATGGTGTAGATAAATACCATTTCAACTTCCTCCATGATGAGGAAGACTACCTTTCCAGGATGAAATTGCTATGGTATCTAAAGATTTACTAGCTTGTGGCACAACGTTTTTTAAAGAAGGGAACATAAGAAAGTCATTTCAAGTCAATTATTTCACGTAGAGAAAATGTTTACATTCTTTTGACCTTAAATAGGCCTTAAGAAGTCTTTATTAGGAGGAGCAGGTAAAATCAAGGGATGTGAGCCATGAGACATATGACTATGTAGACTAATGTTTTGTAAACAGAGCAGAGGTTTTCAAACATCTCAGTTAGTTCTCTCCCATGGGTAGTATACTGTTCAAGATCATGTCAAGCGTTCTTCAGGGTAAGATGAGGGTTAGAAGACATAGAAAAATGTAATTACTTCAATCTATACAATAGTTATAATTTCTCTATATAGAGAAAAAAAGGATGCATATGTAATTTCAGGGCTTCTTTGGGAACATTTTACTTTTGAACCAAAGTAAAATCATTTAGACCAAGCACAAACTTGAGAGACTCAACAAAAAATTTAATCACTGGAGACAAATATTGTAACTTTTTCAAATAACAAATCTTCAACAGTACAGGTGATATGTATTCAGTTCCCTTGTTCCCTTGCATAGAAGCCCTTAGATTCTGTCCAGATATTCCTGTCACCAAAATTATAGAAATTATTTATAAAATAATTGGGAAATTATGGAAGAATTAAACATCTTCTATGCTCTATAAGATATTGTACATAATCCTAACTTTTCTCATTCTTTTACTGTTACATTGTGAATAATTCTCCAAATCTATTTAAATAATTAAATAAAAGTAGAAATTCAGTTGGGTGCAGTGATTCATATCTGTAAATTTCAGTACTCTGGAGGCTGAGGCAGGAGTCCTGAGTCCAGGTGCTCGAGACCAGCCTGGGCAATGTAGTGAGACCCCTGTCCCTACAAAAATTAGAAAATCAGCCATGCGTGATGGCATGTGCTTGTAGTCCCAGTTATTCAAGAGACTGAGGATTGTCTAAGCATAGGAGTTTGAGCCTGCAGTGAACTATGATCACAATTTTGCACTTCAACCTGAGAGACAAAGCAAGACTCTATCTCTTAAAAAATTAAATTAGGCTGGGCTCGGTGGCTCATCCTGTAATCCCAGCATTTGGGAGGCCGAGGCAAGTGGATTGCCTGAGCACACAGGTTTGAGACCACCCCAGGCAACTTGGCAAGACTGTCTCTACAATAAATCAAAAAAATTAGCAGGGCGTGGTAGCGCGCGCCTACAGTTTTGGCTACTTGGAAGGTTGAGGTGGAAGGATTGCTGGAGCCCAGTAGGTCATCACTGGGGTGGCCGTGAGTGTGCCATGGCATTCCAGCCTGGGTGACAGAGTGAGACTCCAACTAAAAAAAAAAAATTAAATTAACTATTTAAAGAGAAAGCAGAAATCCCATTCTTATGTAAAAGGGAAACTGTTATAGGCCAAACTCAAACATATATAATTCTTCTTTTTCTATTACATTTTCCTTTAGGCTTATATGTAATTTTCTCTAGTTTAAGCTGTCTTTTAAAGATTTAGTTAGTAATTTGATACAAGTTTTTATCTCTATTATTAAACTATTCAATACTTACCATGCCTTTGCCAAGGATGAAGTTAAAGAATCATCTTTTGGCTCTATACCATTAGGAATTAATTTGGCTATTATATAGAATTTAATCATCACTTATTCATTCAAAAATACCTAATAAGCCCTTGTGATATACAAGAACTATTCCAGGCATGAGGAATACAGTTGTGACTCAAGTCCCTATTCCTAAAGGGAAAGACAGACTGTAAATAAATAAATAAACTACATATTCAGTGGTGAGAAGTTTCATGAAGAAAAATAGAACAGATTAGGTACTCGAAAGCATGAACTGCAGGTGAGGCTATTTTTCTAATGAGAAGTGGTCAGGAGAACGCCCCATGATAAGTTACATGTGAGCAAAACCCTGAGTAAAGTGGGTGAGAGCTATGTGGATATTGGTGGAAAGAGCAATCCTGGTGGTGAGAGCACACATCATGAGTTTGAGAGACAGCAAGGAGATAGGGTGGAAAGAGAGTGAGGAGGAGAGTGATAAAAGATGAAATCAAAAGGGTAACCTCAGGACATCCACCACCAATGTCCAACTCTGAGACCCAAACTTTTGTGCCATCTTTTCCCACACTGAGGGAGTGATCTGTGTAACCAACAGGCTGTTGTGGAAATAAGGGTGTGTGACTTCCAGTGAAAGACTAGAGGCTTCCATCTTGCCCACTGTTGAATTACTGGCTCTGAAAAGTCATCTGTCATGTCTCCAAGTGGTCCTAAGGTGAGGTCCATGTGGCCAGGAGCTGAGGCCTCCTGCCAACAGCCAACTTTGACTTGCTAGCCACGTGAGTGAGCCAGGACAACCTGCTGGCACTCACTTGCTGGTTATGTGAGTGAGTGAATTAGTCCGTTTTGTGTTGCTATAAAGAAATACCAGGCCAGGTGTGGTGGCTCAGCCTGTCATCCCAGCACTTTGGGAGGCCAAGGTGAGAGGATTGCCTGAGCCCAGAGGTTCGAGACCAACTTTGGCAACTTGGTGAGACCTCATCTCCACAATAAATAAAAAAAAAAACTAGCCATGTGTGGTGGCGTGCATCTGTAGTTCCAGCTACTTGGAAGGCTGAAGTGAAAGGATTGCCTGAGTGTGCCACTGCACTCCAGCCTGGGTGACAAGAGTGAGGCTCCAACTCAAAAAAAAGAAAGAAAGAAAGGAAGGAAGAAAGAGAGAAAGAAAGAAGGAAGGAAGGAAGGAAGGAAAGAAAGAAAGAAAGAAAGGCCGGGCTCAGTGGCTCAACCTGTAATCCCACGCCTTGGGAGGCCGAGGTGAGTGAATTGCCTGAGCCTCCAGGTTCGAGACCTGTCTGGACAACTGGCGAAACCTCATCTCTACAATAAATTAAAAAATCAGCCAGGCATGGTAGCGTGTGCCTGTAATTCTGGCTACTCGGAAGGCTGAGGCAGAAGGATCGCTGGAG
>NW_007260438.1:240036-263526 GCF_000164805.1 Carlito syrichta | reverse complement strand
CTGCGGTGGCCGGGATCGGCCACTGCACTCCAATCTGGGCGACTCAAAAAAAAAAAAAAAGAAAGAAAGAAAGAAAGAAAGAAGAAGAAATACCAGAGGTGGGTAATTTATAAAGAAAGGAAGTTTATTTGACTTACAGGTCTACATGGTACCAGCATCTGCTGGGCTTCTAGTGAGGCCACAAGAAGTGTTTATTCGTGGTGGAAGGCAAGGGAAGATGACATGGCATATCACATGGTGAGAATAGAAGCAAGAGAGAGTGGGCAGGTCCTAGGCTGTTTTAAACAGCCTGGGAGCCAATAGAGTGAGAACTCACTCATGACTAAGAGAACGGCACCAAGCCATTCATGAAGGATCCGCCCCCATGATCCAGACACCTCCCACCAGGCCCCACAGGCAACACTGAGCAAAACGCTGTCGGTGAGTTTCAGGTGACTGAAGCCTCAGCTGACTTCTTGACTGAGTGAGACTCATCAGAGACCCTGAGTCAGACCCGCCCAGCCAAGTCTCTTGAAAATTCCTGACCCACAGAAACAGTGTGAGATAATAAGTGGTTATTGCTGTCTAAAGGCAGTACGTTTTGAGGGTAACTTGTTATCCAGCAATTGATATATAATAGGACTTTGCAGACCATGGTAAGGACATTCGATTTTATTCTAAGTAAGATGGGAAGACATTGGGGGAACTGGATCTGATTCAGATTTTTAAATAGCCACTTTGGATACTCTGTGGATGACAGACTGCAAGGAGAAAGGAACAGAAGCAGAGAAACCAGGTGGAACGTCTCTATTATGGCACAGGTCAAGGTAATTTTGACACAGACTAGGAGATGCAAACAGTGGAGGTGATCAAAGGGGGTCAGATTTGGGATCTATTTTGAAGGTAGAGCAGAAAAATGTTACTATAAAGAGGTTCTAAATTTGTCACTTCAATGTATATGTATAAAAAATTTCTCCAAAATTTCAAAACACAAAATTCTTCAAAAAGCAGGTCATTCACAGTTCACCTACCGCAAACCTCTGTTATCATGTCATTTTTCACAAATTATAAATAGTTCCATTATAAAAGGAGTTTAATAGACCTTTGCACCTCTGAAAAATAACTTTGTATGTAATGGAGTAGAATGGCTCTTCCAAAAATGTGCCAGAGCCCATCTGGATTGGCAATGTAAAATAATGAAAATAATATGGGGAGAGCGGAAGGAAAAAAAAAAAAAAAGAAAATTATGTGAACCAATTACAGGAATTTACATAGTATAAACACATTTAATGGTGACAATGGGTTTAGTATATGCATATCTATACATATATTTTTAAATGCTGTAATAGAAAAGATAAATATCAGTTCTGGTTTCATGAAGAACAATAAGAATTAATAAATAAAATTAGCATATAAATCACCTAAAGATTACCTGCTCAGGAACTGTCTGAAAAAAGAGAAAAGGAAAACATTTAGGGAAATGAAGAGAGAATTTAGAATAGAAAAAGATACAAACCTCTTGCATCTGAATCTACTGCTCCAGGTTGAAGAAGAGATGGTTAACTGTCCCTCAGTATCCAGGCTTCGCTTTTCCTTAGTGATAGACTCCTCCCTCCCCACCCCCCATTTAACCAGGCACATCCCACCACCCTTGCAGAAGGCACTCCATAGCCCTCCTGTAGCTGGGTGTGAGCGCGTCACTAAGTTTGGGGCTGTGACTTGACATGATGGAAGTGTTGCGTGAGATTTCTGTGCCGTCTCTTTGATGAGATAGCTGCCAACCACTTCATCCTTCCTACCGAGTAGGGTGTAGACCGGAGGTGAGCCAGCATCCACCATGCAGGCAAGAACATCTCCCGAAAATGGGGAAAAGCAGTGAGGTGGAAGAAACTCGGGTCCCCAGATGCCCGACAGAGGTCTTGCTGTTATGACTGAGTAAGCGAGAAGAAGTCACACCTGTAAACTGAGTTTAATTAATTAGAGTCCTTTATTAACACGCAGGTCAAGAGTAGGCAAATACCAGAAAAACTCTTGACAAATTGGCGCACTTTGTGACAAGCTTTTATAGGTGAAATTCGCAGTATTGGCTACATAGCAACTTAGTGACCATAGCAACTATTAACTAACAACTTGGCAACCAAAATGGGAACTTCAGTTGTTAGGGAGTTATGATTAATTTCATGTCCTAGGTGTAGCCAGTGCCCCGGAAAGTCCCTGGAGTTCTGCCATTAAGATATAGTTTAAGGTAGTTACATAGAGACAAGGAAGAAGAATCATTACACAATGGAGTTACCTTGGTTAGGTCACTAACAGAATATAAGAACAAACTATGAAAATGTTGAAGCATAACATTTGATTTCAGTTAACAAAGCATACAATCTCATGGAACTTATGGCTAAGGAGTTCTGTAATGGTCAGCAGGCAACGGTCAGCACAACCTGCCCAAAGGAGACAAAGCTGGGGGTCTGCGGTCATGGGAACATTACTGTCATCACACATAGGCATTGATTCTTAGGTCAGGCAGGTAACTCAGATGAAAGTTTTAAACAAAATGGAGTAAGCTGGTTAATATATTATTTTGCTAGCAATTTGATTTTATTAACTGATTTAGCTCATTTTACTTCCAGCCCTGGAATGCTTACCCCACCTTCGACTGTTTGGAAAGAGGGAAATAAATTTGTGTCTTATTGAAGCCACTGTTCTGTGACTCTCTTGCTTATAGTGACTCATCTTGTGCCTAACTCCCACAGTAGAGAATTTTAGAAAGTTCTCAGTCTGGGAGCTGTTCTTTAAGTGGCTCTTATGTGTATTAGGCACTGGGGACCAAATGGCGACTGATTCTCATCTCTAAAATCATAAAGCTTAGAGACCCATGGAAGCAAAGCATACTACACAGATAGCTCTGCAAATAAACGTAAAACTGCAAACTGCGATGCTAGTTCCATCCTTCAGAAACATTAGGAAAAAGTCTAATACCTGTTTCATAGAACGCCCCCCAAAATATTTGAAATTGAGAGTCCCCACTGCTTCTTAAATAGAAACAGGTATTTCCAACATTCCTCTCATGACTTTGAAGTTTGAGGTTTGACATTTCCTTACAACTGGGAGTCACTCCAGTCTACTTTCATGCTCCTTGATATGCAATAACCCGGCGGGATTGGCAAATTTAAATGTGGTCTGACTGGAACCGAGTCTGAATTCGTTTTCTATAGCCATGTAATAAAGTATCACAAACTTAGTGACTTAAAGTAACACAAATGTGTTCTCTTAAATCTCTGGTCATCCAGAGATTAGCATCTGGATTTCTTTGGGGATCTTCATTTTGCCAAAATGAGTCTGACGGGGCTGAAATCAAGGTGTTGGTGGGGCTGGTTCCTTCTGGAGGCTCTGGGGTGACTCTGTGTCCTTGCCTTTTCTAACCTCTGAATGTCAGCTGCATTCCCTGACTCGTAGTCCCCTCCTCATGTCATAGACTTTTCTCCCCCAGCCTCTGTTTTCACATCACATTTTCCCTCTTCAAATCTCTCTCCATTTCCTTTTTATAAGGATACTTCTTTTAAGAATTACATTTGGGTCAGGTGCAGGGGCTCACACCTATAATCTTAGCACTTTGGGAGGCTGAAGCAAGAAGATTGCTTGAGCCCAGGAGTTTGAGACCAGCCTGGGCAACATAGTGAAACTTCATCTCTACAAAAATCAAAAAAATTAGCCTAGCATGGTGGTGCACACCTGTTGTCCCAGCTACTTGGGAGGCTGAGGCTGAAGGACTGCCTTAGCCCAGGAAGTTGAGGCTGTGGTGAACTGTGATCATGCCACTGCACTCCTGCCTGGGCAACAGAGTGAGACTCTGACACACACACACACACGCACACGCACGCACGCGCACACACACACACAATTACATTTGAGGACCACCAGGATAATCTTCCCATCTCTAAATCCTTAATTTAAATACATTTACCAAGTCCTTTTACCACACAAGGTAACATTAATGAATTCTAGGATTAGCATCTGGATTTCTTTGGGGATCTTCATTTTGCCAACTGTGTAGTCACACTCTAGACTAGAATGACATTTATTGGCAGATATGACTTTAAGCATTTTATACATGTTGTCAATAGGTATCTCCCTAACCCTGTACTTAGGCACTTGAAATTTTAGCACTCAAGTTCGAGACCTGATATTCAATACCCTTATTCAATTCCACTTGTTAGATTTAATCCATTGAGCTAGTCATAGAAAACTTTCTGAAACCATACTCTGTCACGTGGCATATTTAACATCCTAACCATTTAATTTTAGCATATCAAAGGATTTCAATCCAGCATGATTTTCATCCCTCTGCTTTTAAAAGTCTGTCATACTGAGGTTTTGTATATAGGGGAGGGGATTATCATAGCTCAATAGTCCTGAGACCAAGGCTGAGGAGACCAAACCAGCTTGCTTGAAGAGTGTTGCTGGAAGTTTTGTTGACAGTCTCCAAACGGGGATTATCTTGGATGGTGTAGGCCCCATGGGCCTCTAATCCGGTATTGGGACCATGGAAATGCAAGAGATTTCTCCACAGGGACAGTTGATACCAGTGGTTTCAGGGCTTTATCTACAGTAGAACCTGGTCTGAGGCCAAGGGCATAAGTACTAGAGTCCAACTTTCCCAGGGCCAAGAACTAGCAAAGTTCAAATGAAGAATCAACCCAGCTGAGGTTCAGATTGGAGATGCGACTCCTGTGAGAAAGATGAGTGCTCCAGAAACCAAGGCGGATGTGAAGTCATGTCTACGGCACCTTCTCAGGAGGCGGAGACACCACAGGCTGGTGAACACCCTTCCCTGCCATGCACCAGGCTGAGATTGGGAAGGCTGCCTCAGTGTCTCACTCTTGGAGGTATCGGTCAGGACTGAATCAGACACCTGGAGACTGAGACCCTGAGTTGGAAGGCCCCCAGCCTGTAAGAAGTATGTAAAGGTTCTGGTTCATTACTTATTCTTGGAATCAACCTCCCCTTGTTACAAACCTCTTCTCCCCACTGCCCCCAGTCCCCTTTTTCAGAGACAGAGTCTAACTCTGTTGCCCAGGCTGGAGTGCAGTGGCGTAATCATAACTCACTGTGACCTTGAACTCCCAAGTTCAGGCAATCTTCCACCTCAGCCTCCCAAGCAGCGAGGACTACAGGTGCATGCCACCATGCTCAGCTAATTTTTAAATTTATTTGTGGAGATGAGATCTCACTTTGGTGCCCAGGCTGTTCTCGAACTCCTGGCCTCAAACAAGTCTCTTACCTTGGCTTCCCAAAGTGCTGGGATTACAGACATGAGCCATTGCACCTGGTCCAAATCTCTGTTATTAGAGTTGGAATATTAAAAGGGGAAAACTTGGACAAACTATTTAAGATCTTCCGGAAATAATGATAATGAATGCATATGTGAGACTTTGGAAGCACATTGACCTCTTTAATCCTCATAATAACCTATTTTAAAGATGGATAAACTGAAGCCCAAAGAGATGAAGGCACTTGTTTAAGGCCGCAGAGCTGGTGAGGACACAGGCAGGTGCTCCGCACCACAGTCTGTGACTGTGGCAGCCACAGCGTGCTGTCTCCCCTGCATGCCCCCCTTTCTGCCCCTCACTGTGCACAATGTCTTGCACATAAAGTCCAACAAGCGTCTGTTGGATGGACAGATAAATGGAGATAAATGCATGAGTAGGTAGATAGATGGAAGAAACTCCAGCTGGGAAAATACTAGTTTCATTTGCTCAAAAGACAGCAGGAGACTCCTCTCCTTATAGAACACTTCCTACAGCAAAGCAACGTCACGTCACTGATAACCAACCCTCCTCTCTATCTGGTCTTACCGGATGTCTTCCGTGATGTTTCCACCATGAAAGCAGGACCCACGTTGGTTACGTACTATACATAATACAGGCATCTTTAAACAAAACATTCAGAAATGAAAGGGAACATTAGAACAAATGGAATAGGAATGTTCTGAGCCAAACATAGAAAATTGTCTACACTCTTCTATTATTCTATTTTTATGAGTCAGAATGACTCTTTTAAATTCCCATTACCCTCATGCTTCTAAAAGTAAATGACACCATGTTTGTTAAATTCTGACTCGAATGAAAGAGGGTGGGAGAAAAGGGAATTTTGCCATTCATATCTTCCCTTCAGACATAATTTTCTCTTCATTATATTGTAAAATTAGGCCTAATATTGTAAATATTTTCTTCCGGCATTTTATACTGCTTGGAAATGGATGGCCCTGCTGACTTTTATGCTTGTCTTATTCTAGTATTTTACTAATATGTCCATTGAATGTAATTTCATTAGAAGTGTTCTTGACAAATAAAGAATTTTTTCCAGGTATCTTTTATACTATGATGTTGTAAGAACACATTTCTATTTAAAGTAGCAATTCTAATCCAAATAAACATTATCCAACTGGGTTTGATTGAAAAATTTCTTTCTACTTCTAAATCAAAATTTCTTTTTACCTAACATGGGAAGAAGATCTGTAGGGAGAAAAATCTGATATTTCTTTAATTACTTAAGTTTTCCATCCAAGTATTATCGACCTAGTACTTAACGCATGGCAGATTGTCTGAATATATCTAGATTTGAGGATTTGGCAGGTTTTCAAGTAACTGCAGGCTGTAAGATGCCCTTGATAAAAATTACTTTGTACAGGAGTCTGTGTGGACAGACTGTTAACCAATTGATGGTCTGTTTTATGACTTTTGGCTTTCCTTCTGTTCAGCCCAGGCCTTGCCTGGTCACCTAGTCATATTTTCACAACCATTCAAGTGGTCGACTCTTCCAGTTATCATTTGAAACATCTTGCAGCTGTGCTTGTCAACCTTTGCCTTTCTGTTTGCCCAGACAGAGAGCAGAAGACAAATTGTTTTCTTGGTGGAACTGAAGCAAAAACACTAAGTTTTTCTTTATGGTTGGTTTGTGATCTCACCTGGATCTTATATGGACACCTTCTTATCTTCTCTTCAAGGCCCAAGACCTGATGACTTCATCAGTCAAGGGAATTTTCTATAAGTCATTCTTTCTTTCTTTCATTTATTAACTAGTCCATTCAGCACAATTTCACTGAGTGTCTAACATGTGTCCAGTTCTATTAAACACAAATAAGTCATCATTGATTACCGCCCTTGAAGACTAGGCAGTCTAATAGAAATGAGAGATGCCGCTAAGAACTGGAATCTCGTGTGTGAAGTGCTATCAGGGATAAGACAGGTGTTATGAGGGCTCATGGGAGAAAGCCATGTGGGTGAGGGGTAGTGGGAGAGGAGACTAGAAATGATCTAACTTTGAGGACATCAGTTGCCCATGCGTGTTTGCTTTTATTCTGACATTTTGATCTGCAGAGGCGTTTCAATGTTTTTCCTTCTTTTATATTATCCTCCAATTGTACATGAGGTAACACAAAATACTAGAGAGAGAACAGACTTGAAACACAGTCTGTCATTACTACTTTGTGTCTTTGACAAATGACTTAATGCTTCCATAATGGGTGCAGTAGACTTTTGTCAATATGGTGGCTGACCAACTTCCAAACTCTCCTCTCTATTCATGGAACATTCTTACTACCTGACTCTTAGAGTTAGTGGATTTTTGCTTCAAAAATTAAAGAATAGGCCAGATGCAATGGCTCATGCCTGTAATCTCAGCACTTTGGGAGGCCGAGGTGGGAGGATTGCTTGAGCCCAGGAGTTCGAGACCAACCTGGGCAGCATAGCAAGACCTTGTCTCTAAAAAAATAAAAATAAAAAATAACAGACAAATAAACAAAAAGTCAGGCAAGGTGGTGCATGCCTATAGTCCCAGCTACTCGAGAGGCTGAAGAAGTAGGGTCACTTCAGCCCAGGAATGTGATGCTGTGGTGAACTGTGATAGTACCTCTGGTACTCCAGCCTGGGTGACAGAGTGAGACCCTGACTCAAAAAACAAAAACAAATAGACAAACAAAAGCATTTAAAAATAGTAACACTTTTTCTTTTACACTCCTAGAAGTGAGGGCTCAGCTGATCTGATACTCCCAATGGTGTCTAATTCTCAAATAAACATTACAAGGCACAGCATTCAGTTCAGAGCAGTGGCACCCAAACATCACCAAATGCAGTGATTTTTCTCAGTAGCAGTGCTGGGGAGTGGTGCCTGAGACAGCATTCAATCAAGCTGTTTTTAGTGGTTCCTGCCACCTAGCCTCCGGGGGCACCTGCCCATTTTCAGAACCTAGATTTCCAGCCTTCTTTGTACACTTCCAATAAATTCCTCTTCTGACTAGGTTAGTCAGGGTTCATTTCTGTTGCTTGCTACCAAGAACCCAGGAGGAGACACACAGTTAATACCTCAGTTAAACCCTATTTATCAAGATGTTATTGATAATTAATAAACAATGAAATGAGCAAAGTTCACAATGCAATAAGACACCCAGCATACTGTGAACTAGCTATCAAGGTGGGATTTTTTAAGTAAAAGTGTTTGACTGGAGAGCGTAGGAATACCTTGACAGCCATCTTTCTTGTGCATCTCAATATATTCTGGACGGTGGGGACTAAACTAGCACTGCTTTGATATTCAACATAAAGCTTTGGGAAAGCTGATATAGAGCATGCTACCTTGGCTTTGAGAACTAAAAGAGTGTGTGGCTTCTTTGAAGACCAAATTCACATTTAGAAACCTTCCAATATCCTGGTTGACCACGTGATACAGAGCCATAACCAGCTTGCTTAGACATGCAGGAGACAGAGAGCCATGTATACAAATATGTAGTATTTATAGCCTAGTGAAGACATCCATTAGTACAGTAATATAGCTTAATCTGGGTCTTTAAACCTGATATACCAAATAATTCCCTTGAGGGAGGTGGGTCCAGATGTGGGCAGAAGAAAAAGAAGCATTGAACCCTCTGAAATAGGTATACCATATAGCTAATCTAGTGTTATTATTATAAAATATTATATCTCACTATGAGATACCCACCTAAAAATTGCAATTGATGAAGTACCTAGTGACTTTAACAAGCGCCAGCAAGCATCCACTGAGCTCAGTGCTAGGAATTAGACTGTTATCTGGTTTTTATACCGAGTGGCTGAATGGTAGTTTTGAGTAATTTCAAGTTTAACTTGTCAACCACTAGCATTCTTCTAGAAAATGAGATTTTAAAATGCCAGTGCTTCATGTTAAAAGTAGAAAAAGCGACCAATCGTTTCCATATAAAGTCAGAATGGTGAATTGCTGTGAATAATTAATCTGAGCACCTAGATTGTCGAGTGTGCTCATGCTAATTTTTGCTATATTCATTGAGCTTTGCCCACTTCTAGAAAGAGGCTAAAGTTAGTTTTTTTTCAAATTATGACTGCTTCGCAATTTGCTTTTTTTTGAGTGGGAGTCTCACTCTGTCCCAGACTAGAGTGCAGTGGCACATTTACGGCCACTGTAGCCTCGACCTGTTGGGCTCAGGTGATCTTTCTGCCTCAGTCTTCCAAGAAGCTGGAACTACAGGCACACACCACCACACCCAGCTAATTTTTTGGTTTATTGTAGAGACGAGGTCTCGCCATGTTGCCCAGGCAGGTCTCAAACCCGTGGGCTCAGGCAAGATTCTCACCTCAGTCTCCCAAAGTGCTGGGATTATAGGCTGGAGCCACCACACCTGGGCTGCAAATTCTTTTTTTTTTTTTTAGTAAAAAAATATCAATTCTTATAACTAACTCTTTCAAAGAGGCATTTTAGGATTGGTTTCTTAGTTCTTGAAAATAAAATTAGTAACTGTATGTAATGAAAGCTAGTGATTCCTCTTGTTGATGGTTCTCATATATGTATTGAACACTAACTGTCCACTGGGGCTTTCCCAAGCACTGAGATCCAGAGATGACTGAGAAATGTGTCCTCTAGGAGTATAAGAGGAGATAGCTACTTAAATAAGGCCACTGAGTGATGTGGAAACCATATCTGAATCTAGGAGTCAGAAGACACTACAGAAATTTTTGCACCTCTTCATGCTGATAAGGTAAGGATTTTTGATGAGTGATCTCAGAAAAGATTGACTCGATTTATTCACTTTGAACACATCAATTGTCCAAAAAAAAGACAGTTGCCATAAATATCAGTTTTTCTTAGTTAGAAGTAATAATGCAATGTATGTTTATATGTTGGCCTCATAGATTTTAGACTGAGAGAGTTTCAAAAATATTAACAAGCCCATTTTCTCCTACAGCAAGAATTCCTCTTGAAGTCCCTGCAGTGATTGACACTGAGCACCCCCTGTGGGAGGAGGTCCCCATTTAGCCAGAACAGATTACTTTACTATCTACTGCAAAATAGCTACTAAAATACCAATAATTGTTAGCATATTCTTTCTCTTACTGTTTAAATTTGACCTCCCTCTAATTTCTGCACAGAGGCTCCAGCTTTATTTTCTGTAACAAGTCTTTTAAATATGTAAATTTCTATCTATCTATCTATCTATCTATCTATCTATCTATCTATCTATCTATCTCCCTCCATGTTTGTCTGTCTCTCTCTCTCTCTCTATGTCTCTCTCTCTCCCCTCCTTTTTTCTCTTCCCCCACCTCAACTTTCCCATGGCAAGAATAGAAAGTTGAGTTCTCACACACCTCTATCCATAGCCCAATATCATTATCGTTTTCAACAAACCCCTCCTGTATTATTTTAACATAATATCACCTTTGTTGTCAAAGACCGCTTTCATTCATTTTCCCCACATAGTCACCCATTCTAAGATGCTTGGTATGTATCCTTCCATGTTTACACAGGCTAGCAGATTATGCAGAGTTTGGTGTGTTTGTTGTTGGGTATGTGTTTCAGTGTAGTAGACAATATTTAGCTTTAAGTCTCCTCTGTTCCTCTCTGTGGTCACTCAACACTGTGTTGAAGGTCATCGTGGGTGTTTGTACATCTGGTGCTTCTCTTAATGAATGAGTAAAGCCCGTGGTATGCACCTTGCACGTTGTATTTATCCACATTGCCATGGCAAGTGAAAACTAGGCCACTGCCACAGCCAACATCATTAAGAGCAAAGGTCCTCACACCTACCCCTTTGGGGATGTGTACAAGAATTTCTCTGGGATACTTACTCAGGAGGGTCATTATAGGCTGCAGGGCTTAAACATGTTTTATTCCTCTAACATTTCTTTCCAGAGTAGCTGTAAGCATTTACACTTCCACCAACAGGGCATAAAGTCCCTATCTATCCACATCTTGGGCAATATTTGGTACTATCCATGTTCAATTTTTTGTCTTTCAAATGGGAATAAAGTGACAATTTCTAGCTATTTAAAGTCACATTTTTGCAATTACTATTGAGTTTGAGCATCTGTTCATGCACTTGTTATTAGTAGCTCTTTCCATCTGAAATAACTCTGTATACCTCTATTTTTCTATTTGTTTTTCTAGCATTGGCCTTTTAATTTGGAAGAGATTTTTAAACTAATTATTTTTTTTAGTTGGTATCTCACTCTGTCATCCAGGCTGGAGTGCAGGGGCATGACCATGGCTCACCGCAGCCTCAATTTCCTGAGCCCAGGTCATCCTTCTGTCTCAGCCTCCTGAGTAGCTGGGATGACAAGGCTTGCCACCATGCCCGGCTAAAGTTTTTAATTTTTGTAGTGACAAGGTCTTGCTATGTTGCCAAAGCTTGTCTGGAACTCTTGGGCTCAAGTGATCCTCCCAAAAATGCTGGGATTACAGGTGTGAGCAACAGCACCCATCTGAGTTTTTTTGTTTGTTTGTTTACCCTAGATATTAGTTCCTTATTTGTTTTACACATGAGATAAAAATTCTTCCAGCCTACCATCTGTTAATGTCTGTCTACAGTTAGTCTACAGTGATTGGAAATGGATAATTTTTGTGCAGTCCAATTTATCTATTATTTTATCTTGTGGTATGTGGTTTTGGGGTCTTGTTTAAGAAGTCTTTTCCAATCTCTAGTTCATATAGATTCTCTAATACATTTTTCTTCTATCAGGCTTTAATTTTAACTTTCGTATTACGTTGTTAACTCATCCGGAGTCTACTTTAAAAATTTTTTTTTTATTTTAACGATGTGAGGTACAATTCATGATTAGGCATACAAGTGGTCATCATACAGGCAAAGCTTAGGACCCTCTTTGGTCCCCACTTCACTTGGTTTGAGATCAGGTACCCTTACTGATGTTATGTGCACCCCCCTCCTCTGACAGTGTCCCACTACTACCAATCCCTTTCTTATAGTATTGAGGTAAATGTTCAGGGTCTACTTATGAGTGAGAACATATGGTACTCAGTTTTTTGTTTCTGTGATAAATCATTGAGTATTATAGTAGTGTCTACTTTTAAAATGCTAAATAAGGAGAGGAATATACCTCAGTTTTCTACATCTCCCAGTTCCATTTTCAGATGTCAGCCCTCTCCCTTGTTTTGGTGGGACCATCTTTACTGAATTGTAAGTACTTAAATGTACACAGAACTGTGATGAGATATCTAATCTGTTCACTAGCTTATTGGTCTTTTCCTCAACTAGTATCATATTGTTTTTATTTATATGATTTTATACTGTCCCTTAATGTGTAAGACTTTCCACTTTAATCTTTATTTTTTAAATTAACTTTTTTTTTTTTTTTTTGGAGTTAGAGTCTCACTCTATTGCCCAGACTGGAGGGCAGTGGTATGCTCGCTACCACCCCAGCGTCGACCTGCTAGGCTCCGGCGATCCTTCTGTATCAGCTTTCCATGTAGCCAGAACTGCAGGCATGTGCTACCACGCCTGGCTAATTTTTTTATTTATTGCAGAGATGAGGTCTCATCAAGTTGCTCAGGCTGGTCTCGAACCCACAGGCTCAGGCAATCCACTTGCCTTGGTCTCCCAAAGTGCTGGGATTACAGGCTGAGCCACCGAGGCCAACCAACTTTTCATAAAGTTTAATTCTCCCTTAAAGCTTTCAGAATGGGTTTGTTGAACTCCTCAACAATGTAGTGAAAATGTATTGTGATTCAATAGAATGATTTTTTCATTTATTATGGAAAAACTTAGAATTTTCTATTTTTCCATAAATGTGTCCATTTAATCTGGGTTGTAATATGTACTTTCAAATAGATGTCTGTATTTTCAAATTAAATTTTAGATATTAGTCTTATCTAGTTACCTCTTCTTTTCTCTTTGTTTCCTTTGTGTTTTCTTTTATTAAAGACCTCTCACAAGAGATGTATTCATCTTATCAATCTTTTAAAAGGATGATTATTAGAAGTTGTATGGCTTCCCTTGTAAGTACAACTCTGCGCTGTCCCACCCAGGCCGACATGCACTGTCTCCATTGTCACTTAACTACACATATTATATTCTTTCTTTTTTATTTTATGTTTTATTTATCTTTTTTTATTATTATAAAGATGTGGAGTACAAGTCAGGGTTAGGTATACAAACATTGATCATGCAGGTACCCTTGTTGATGAATATTTTATTCTGTCTCCAATGATCTCCCCTTGAACTCAAAGTTCCACAGTATTGTCTTTTTTTGTATTGTTTAGTTTTTAGACTTATGGGATTTTATTAACTGTGCTTCTGCTGTTAAATTCTAATTTTGTTATATTTGTAGTTAGAGAATATAATCAGAATAGAGTTAATTCTTTGGATATTATTGATAAGCCCCCAGTGCCTTCGCACATGGTCCATTCTCTGTGGTGGTCCCACATGTGCACAAAAACAAACAATGTGTATGTGTCTACATAAATGTGTTACAACGAACTCAATGCATTATCCTAATATTGTCTGTCTTTGCTTCTCTTCTGGATTGCTTACCCATTTATAAGATGAATTTGTTGAAATCCTAACTATAATTATTGATTTAACTCTTTTCTGCAGTAGCTGCAAATGATTTATTTTAAGGATATGCTGATGATTTTATATATTCTTATCCTTTTAAACCATTTATGACTTTGTTTCTTACGATTTTCCAACTCTTGAATTTTACTTTGATACAAAATTGCTACTCGTATTTTTCTTTTTTTGAGTTGGAGTCTCACTCTGTCACCATACTGGAGTGAGCCTAGACCTGCTAGGCTCCAGCGATCCTTCCACCTCAGCCTTGCAGTAGCTGGGACTATAGGCATGTGCTACCACGCCCGGCTAATTTTTTGATTTATTGTAGAGATGAGGTCTCGCCAAGTTGTCCAGGCGAGTCTCGAACCCATGGTCTCAGGCAATCCACTCACCTCAGCCTTCCAAAGCGTGGGATTACAGGCTGAGTCACCAAGCCTGGCTTACTTGTATTTTTCTACATCTGAATCAATCCACTCATTTCAATGTTCCATGGCCTTTTATAGTATACATGATGCTGCTGGTTTTTGATGCTGTTTTCTGCTCTGAAACCTTCTGTGTTTTAAATTATCTGCACTTAGTAAAGTACATTATGCTAGAACGTACTTTTACCATATGCTTTTTATATTCTATTTATCATGCTTCTCTTTCTTACCTCCCTTTGGAGAGATAACATATTCTTCTGCTGGTCTGAAAATCTGTTTCTTCAACTTTATGCCTCTGTCTCCCCCTCAAGAAAGACAAGTCCTTTAGCACACTTAGTTCTTGGTCTCTCCCTCCCTACCCCCACATGACCCGCTGTCTGAATGATGGCTCTAGAATGTGATGAACCTACAGTGTTTGTGACTTCTGCTGTCACTGCATTACGTATTCATTCTTTCCTTCCCACATGTCGCAGAGTCCTTCTGGAGTCTCTCTGCCATCATCCTTTCTACAAAATGCTTTCATGTTTACAAGGAAGACCTTCCGGGCTTATTCTTTGACTGAGAATATCTTAATAGCAATTCACATGTAAATTATTGCTTAACTGGATATAAAATTCTAAGCTCAAAGTTTTTCAACATCTAGAAAATATTACTCCAATTATCTTTCCCTTTCCTGTGTCTCTGTTCCAAAGTTTCTATGTCGATGTTATTCTGTTTTCTTTATGTGTTTTGTTCTTTCTCCCTGGGAACTTTGAGAATTTTCTCTTTGATGTTTTCAAATTTCAAAATAATCTGTTTATGTGAGTTACTTCTTTTTCTACCCAGCTTGATTCTGTGAAAGTTTGGCTCCTAATTTCTTCACATATTTCCTATGTCATACACAAATCTTCATAGTTTCTCTTTCACCACCATTTCTGTTAATCCTTCTTTAAGAAAATCCCTCCTTCTGATGCCACTTGGGAGAATTATTTGACCAACCCATCAGCATGCTTGAACTATATTCTAATATTTAGCCCATTGTTTTTTCAATTTTTTTAATCTCCACTATAATATTTTTCATGTCTATTATTTCCAATGGGCTCTTCATTATAACTGAATATGTCTGTTTCTCTTTAATCTTTTGGGGAAAATTTATGTTATTTTGCAGTTTTGTTTGGTCTGTTTCAACAATTCCACCATTTAGACTTATTCATCTGCTATCTCCTTTAGAAAGTGGTTGTGTTCCTCACATGTCTGGTTGTACTTCCTAAGAGCTCATTTTCCTCCTGGGAGTATAGGCTTTTCAGGGTGGGGGCCCCCAACATTCACTCCTGCAACTATACGTGGCCAGGAGGGGAGGTGACTTTCCTGTCAGAGACCCTTGCTATTTTTTTTTTTTACCCAGTCATTCCTCTTTTCTAAAACTTGAATGCCCTTGCTATAGTGTGTCAAGAGTAGAGGAAAGAGTGAGTTCAGGGGACGTGGGAGTTAAATTCTTGCCTGTCTTCCCCATTCGGGCCTCTGGAGCGTTTCCTGATGCTACTTCAACAACCATTGGCAGCTGCTGTTTGGCTACTCCTGACCACAATGCTCCAAGTAATGACCTGTCCAGAGCCACGTGGAGGTTTGGAAAGAGAGAACCCTATCAAAGGCTTCCCCATGACATCTCGTGACCACGGCGACCTCCTTTTGGCTTCCTTTCCTCCCCACCTGCTAGGTCACAACTAATGTCTGTCTCCCTTGGTCCTGCACTCTTTCGTCTCACTTTGAAATCATCCCCTGGTATTGGGTAGGAAGATGGAACCTTTAGCCTGTGTTGGGCGGCCATTGTGATACTGTGTCTGCACACCGCCATCACTCCCCCACTCTCGTTCTTCACCATCCCTCCCTCTGTTGCCTTAAAAAAAAAAACCACACACACAGAGGCACCCATCAGGAAAGTGCTCTTCATCCAAAACACTGGGAGTTGGGGGCAGAGGGAGGAAGGAGAATGAGGAAGATACAAATCAATGAAGAAAGAGAAGTGAATATGTCTTCTGGAACTCAGTGAGTCCTGTTCTGTGGATTTCTACTTTGAGTAAATTGATATTTTTGACTATCATGCTCAACTCCAATTATACATAGTAATCATCTGTAATTGCAAAAGTTTCCCAAGTGATTCCAAAATGCTCATCTAGGGCTGAGAATCACCTGCTGCAGGGCAATCAGGTGTACCCTATCTTAACCTTTGTTACGCTGGACAGGAAGGAGCTCTAGAAATCCCAGATTGACTTCAACTGTTACAGACAGGGTTATTAACAGGGTTGCAGATTTGAGGACTTGAGAGGAATCAGCTAACGGCACCCAGGGAAAAAGTAAATGCAAATATATCAAGAGACAGCTGTTTGCCAAAGACACTCCTAGAATCACACCACATGGTAACACATTTATAGCAGGAAAGTTTATAAGAATTTGGAAAATCCCAGCTGCTCTGACATAAGATAAGCTCCTTACTATCAATTGAGTAGCACTTAAAAACCTGCCACTGGGATGTGGAACCTCAGTAGAAAACCAAATTAGCAGGCAATGTATTTACATCAAGTGAAATCACATAGTTGTAATAAATGCACCAATTTCAGTCAAGAACAAAAATACTGATCTCTTTGGCTCCTTAATTTTCATCCTTAATAAAATTGTCCCAGTCATTCTATAGGACACTTTGAATTTTATTACATTGGAGATGTAATTTTATTCCTTTTATTCTACAGATAATTCATGTGGCAGTCTGGTCTATAATATGAGGGTCTCGGTATGAGGAAATGTTCTTTATCTAATGTCAGAGTGGATTACTGGACATTGTCTCAAAGAATGTGTTCCATGAAAGCAACACTAAAGCTTCTCAAAATATTTGTCTCTGTGACTTGGAAAGAACCAGGCTGACCAAAGTCATTGGCCTCCTTCTAGATCTAGAATTCATTTTGAGATATTTTATCAAAGTGTCAACAAATATTGATTTTAGGCTTATGGTGTGTGAAGCTGTAGGCTATGTTCTAGACATTAAGCAACTTAAAGTCCCTATTATTTCCTAAAATATCAATGCAAGTATGTTGGTAGACCTATTGATTTTCTGGATTAACCCAGTCTTTTAGGTAAACATTCTGTTAATTCAAAGGTCAAGCTTCCTATCAAGAATGTGTCTGTTCCCTCAAGAAAGCCCCCTCAACCACCTCCTTCCCATGAAGAAGGTTAAGTTCAAAGAGAAGTCTATAGACCATACATCCACCTTGAGGCTTTGGGAAAGGGGGCTGTGTCCTTCTCTGTTGGTTCCCATTGGCCTCTGGATGAAGCTTAAGTTCTGTCTCCTGGCCTCTCTCTGGAGGCCGTGATGGCTGTCCTGCTGAAGGCCTGCAACTGGTGGAATTTGAGGTGTGTCCTCTCCGCACAGTGAGGGAATCCTAGCTTCCTTCTTGACTTGCTTTGCCTCCACTGTGACTCTCACCGGTGCTCAGATGCTCCAAGTCTCAGACACGTTCTCTATTCAGCCACTGACTTAGGCTACCCATGTCCCAGCCTCTACCATGGGGTCACCTCACGTCTCACCACTGGAGCACACCAGAGCTGTGGGCTCCCACCCACACAACACAGGAGTATTTGTGGGTCCTCTTTCTGGAAACATGCCAATTTACTAAAAGCTAGTTTGTATAAAGACACATCTGTGTATTTTTAAACTAGGTGTTTATTAACTGCTTTTTTGTGTGTGTTTTCACATCATACAATTACTTTAATAAATATTCATTTCATCTCTGCCCAGCTCCTTGTTTCTGCTTGTGAAGACTGAGAAACAGACAAGAGACAGAAGAGTGAAGAGACAGGGGAAATTGAGGGACAAGAGAAAACTACATTCAGAAAAATGTGAATATCTTTTTATGCCTCCATGAATATACATGAATACTCACTTCATGAGCACAGCAAAGATACATTTATAAGAATATATTACAGTATTTCTCAGAGCATCTAAAATGCCATCAGAATTTTTTAATATTTCAGACATTTCACCACAGATATTTTACTTTGCACAGTTTAAAAAAAAACTATT
Organism: Carlito syrichta; assembly: GCF_000164805.1. NCBI lineage: Eukaryota > Metazoa > Chordata > Mammalia > Primates > Tarsiidae > Carlito > Carlito syrichta. Next base: position 245,240 of record NW_007260438.1, on the reverse strand, counting down.
GTTCTAGGAAATATACTTTTTTAAAACTTTCAGAGAGTGAAAATAAGAAAGCTCTCTCTTTCAAATTTTATGAAAAATTTTATAAAATATTAACATAATTTAATTATTAAATTTAATAAAATTCAGTTTAAAATTATATATTACATTTAATTAAAACTACAAAGCATAATTTTGCCATTGAGATGCCTAAAAGTTTATCTTTGCTGTACTCAGAATACCCCTTTGTATTTAATAGATACTTTTTTTTATTATTAAAAAAAATTTTTTTAAATAGAGGCAAGATCTCGCCACACTGCCAAGGCTGGTCTCGAACTCCTGGGCTTCTCTAGCTTTGGCCTCCCAAAGTGCTGGGATTACAGGCATGAGTCACTGAGCCTGGCCTCAATCAGCAACACAGCTCTTCCTAATATCAACATGCACCTACTTTTGGTTCTTATGCTAGTATTGTTTATATGCTATTATTTCTCAAAAGAGGTATGCAAATAGCCAACAGGTATATAAAACAATAGTCAACATTTTCAGGGAAATACATGCCAAAACCACAATGAGCTATCACCTCACTCCAGTTTGGATGGCTGTTAACAAAAAGATGAGATAACATGCATTAGTAAGGATGTAGAGAAAAAGGAACTCTTGTAGGCTGTTGGTGGGAATGAAAATTGTCACAAACACTATGGAAAACGATATGGAGGTTCCCCCAAAATAAAAAATACATCTACTACGTGATCCAGCAATCCCACTTTTGGGTAGATATCCAAAAGAACTGAAATCGATATGCCAAAAAGATGTGTGCATCCCCAAGTTCATTGTAGTGTTACCCATGGTGGCCAAGATACGAAATCAGCCTGAGTCCTTTAATGAATGAATGGAACAAAAAAATGTGACATGTACACACACACACACACACACACACACACACACACACACACACTCACACTCACACACACACACAATGGAATATTATTCAGCCTTGATAAGGAAGAAAATCTTGTCCTTTGCAAAAACATGGATGAACCCGGAGGACATGATGGTAAGTGAAATTCATTAGGTGCAGAGCGACAATTGCTGTGTGATATCACTCAAGCCAAATGGGGGTTTCTGTGGTCTGGCTGTGAGGAAATGAGAAGATGTTCAAAGGCACAAAGCTTCAGTTAAGCGGGAGTAGCAGGTTTTAGTTATCTCTTCCACAGCGTGGTGAATATAATTAATAATAATGTATTTTACATTTCAAAATTGCTTAAAGAGTAGATTTTACACATTCTCATCACAAAAAAACTAAGTATGTGAAGTGTTGGATATGCTCATTATCTTGATTTAATCATTCCAAGATATATACATCTATCAAAACACCACATAGTAACCCACAAATCTAAAATTATTCTGTGTCACTTCAAAACACATGATATAACACTGCCACCTCATAACTGAGAGCCAAGCTGCATTGTATCAGCATTGGCACAGGACAATTTAGGGCAATCTTTTCTAGATTTACTCCCGGAGATCCTACACAGGGGTGATGTTTCTACATCTTTGGTCTCTGCTTCCTTTTATTGCATCTACCTTCTTCTTATTGCCTTCCAGGAATTTCAAACCATTTGGGGATTTTTAAAAAATTCTTTTATGGTTTATAGTTATAAGACCCATACTATAATTTATGTTTATAGCATATCTGATCATTTCAAAGCCATTATACAAATGCAATATTTTGGCCCTCAAATTTTTAAAAAAAAATCCATCTTGCCTTCACCCTCAATGCAATCATTTATCTTTCGGTAGTAGTTATCTTTTTCAATAGTATTTTCTCTTCAATTGAAAAACACTATTGACTTGGCCCTCACCATATGTGAGTTGGACAAGCAAGAAACATTTTTAAAAGAGATTTCTTTTTTTAAGATTTCAAAATTTTTAAGAGAAAACTGAAAATCAGCCTGGTCAAAGAAATTGGCTAGGGTCACACAACCCCTAAGTCAGATTCAGAACAAGAGCCCAGATCCTTGTCCAAAACCACATTCGTTGCCCAATTCTTCCATTTCACCGGGAGCCGGTGTCTTTGTATAACATTATTGCACATGTTAGGTAAAATAAACAGAAGCAAACCCAGAAATAAAGTCCCCAAGACACTGGAGCAGTATTCCTTATTAATGAGGGAAATAAATAATGTGTATCTCTTTATTTGGAATTCAATTCTAGTGGCAAATCGCCCAAAGTGGTCAATAGCATCAATTTAATCATTACATGTGATCTTAGCCAACACATTCAAATTATTTAGACATAAAATAAAAAGAGCAAATAATATCTGGAATGATTATCTGGCATTGAGAAAGCATGGGGTTGCATTCGTCTAAGTATGTAAAAATATACCTATAAACAAATACTGTCTGAGATAATTAACTTAAAAAAGGAAAATATTAATTCTGCCATAATGGTTTCCATATTTTTAAAAATTTGCATATTCATGTTAGATCTATACTTTGTATAATTTAATGTTAGATCTATATAGCCTGTATAATTTTCAAAAGGAAATTCCGCTAGAGCTGAATTTCCCTTTTTATTTTACATTCCCTCTCAACAGATACTTTGTTTTATCATGTTCTGTTCTGACTCAGTTGAAAGAAGGGAAAGTGATTTCACTCTTACTTCTGAACAGTCAATAAAAATATTTTTCTTTCCTTATCTATGTCTGCCTACTCAAAGCAAGATATGACTTAATAATGCAATAAAACCATCTTAGTACAGTGAGGAGAAATACCATCTTTTCACATAGAAAAACACTTTTCATCATGATGGGTACTTGATCCTAAACCAGGTGAAGCAAGGACCCATGGGAGGCCCAAACTTCACCTGTACATAGACCACTTATGTACCTCATCCTCACTTGTACCCCACATCTTTAATGGGAAATACAATGTAAAAAAGAAAGAAAGAAAAACACTTTGCTCTGTCTGTCCATAGCAACTTGCTGACCTCAACCATGACTTGGTGGAGTAAAAATAAAATAGGTTGGGTTGGCCATGTGTATCCAGGATATATGCTGTCATCTCTATATTTTATGTGGGAAGAGGCTCTGGTAAGGGGAGAAGGGACTGCACTAGCCATCTATGGTGGGCAGAACAGTGTATTGGATTCCGCTTTCTGACCTAACTTAATCATCTGGGAAAGTCACATAACCTGCCTAGACCTGAACTCTCTTGTTGATAAAGGAAGTGTGTGATCCTTAGAAGCCTGTTTGAAGACTCCGCTGTCTGCCCTCCTACTGGTGCTGGGTCCTAATTTGGTGGTCAGGACTAAGCCTCATCCCAGGCAATTCCAACAATCCCAAATCATCCTCAAGACCATGACTGTATTTCTTCTTTCCCACTATACTCTAGCCACTATCCTACCAGGCCCTCTGAACTGGTATCTGTATTTCTTCTCATCTCTTCTGCCTCTTTGCACATAAAGTCAGAGTCATGTTTTCAAAACACACATATGTGGTTCTGTATCTTCCTTGTTAAAATTCCTGCAACCTTTCCCCTTTCTGACAGATCTGACCCAGTACGTTTAACGTGACCTGCGAGGCGGCATGATTCGCTCCCGCCTTCTTCTTCAGCCTCATCCTGCTTTAGAGCTGTCCTCAAGAATTTCCGCCATCTGTTCCCTCTTCCTTACTGTCTCCCTGCCTGGAGCTGCTATTTCCCCCAACCCCTTATACAGTGTTTGGAATATGGTAAGTACCAGTAAAGCTTTTCTGGATAAATATTAACAATGTTACCTTGGCTATTATCTAGTTAGAACCTTGTGGCTAGATTCTGAGAACTGTTCACCCCATGACTGACTTCCCATCTTGACGACATTCCTACTTCACCATTTAGATGCAATGTCATAATGTTCCACCCTTAACAAAAAAAAAAAAAAAAAAGGAGGTGGGAGAGGTGGAGGGAAAGGTTGATAACATTAAAGAACTATTATTTTTACAATTGTACAATACTGAGAATACGTTTCACAATAGGATTTATAACTGAATTTTCATAGAGTAATTTATGTACTTGATTTAAATTGTTATTTGCTTTTCCAAAATTCAATTTACACAACATTCTTAGAAAAAAAATCAGTGCATGCTTGATCAAGAAGCAACTAGCACAACCAATGGGGTGCATATAAATAGCCAGTACTGAATTGATGCTTATTAAACATTTTATTGAGTTAACGAATGAAAAAAGAAGGTGATCAGCTGGCAGCTGAAAGTGAAGCATTAATTTTAGAATATTCTAGGGATTGTACAAATCAGTTAACCCTAAGAAGAATCTGCTAAGACTCATGGCAACAAAATAGACACACATCCTTAGGCATTTCAAGAGGGAATAACTGTTACTAACATTTTAGACCAATGATCTTACAATGAAACTTGGAGGAATTTTTCACCTCTTGTACTAACCCTGAAGATAAGATAGCTACATTTTTCATGCCAAAGAGAAAATGTTCTAGAAAAAGATGCAAATAAAAGAAAAATAAACAACTTTCTTTCAAAGTATAAAAATATCTCCCAATGTCAACCTTTCTTGCCCCAGAGTTCTAACTAGAAAGCTTGTGTTGCCTACACAACCCTAACCGTCTTCAAATCGAATCTCGCAGTTTCTCACTCCAGCTATACTTTATAATCCATATAAAGCATAAGTGTTATTTTTATTATTACTATGACATCTATTGTCTCCTTTTTATACATGCAAAGTGATTAATATCCATCTTGCCCATTTTGAAAGTTGCTTGTTTTGTAAAATATTACTCTCTGATTGCATATTAACCATATTAGAGAAATCCTTCAAAAAGAGGACTGTTCACTGGCCTTTGTGTTCTCCACAGTGTCAAGCATGGTAAGCCCTAAATAAAGACTGATGAATTCAGTAAAACAACTAACAAGATGAGTTGGTTGGAAAATTGAGGTTTTGCTTCTGGAATCTCAATTCTATTCCATTGGTCTATATGCCTGTTCCTGTACCAATACCAAGCTGTTTTGATGATTGTAGCTTTTTTTTTTTTTTGAGTTGGAGTCTCACTCGGTCACCTAGACTGGAGTGCAGTGGCTGTTCCCGGCCACCGCAGCCTCGCCTGCTGGGCTCCGGTGATCCTTCCGCCTCAGCCTTCCGAGTAGCCGGAATTACAGGCATGCGCTACTATGCCCGGCTGATTTTTTGATTTATTGTAGAGATGAGGTCTCGCTGCCCAGG
>NW_007260438.1:239179-239975 GCF_000164805.1 Carlito syrichta | reverse complement strand
CCTTAGGTAAGATGGACATCTTCACAATGTTGATTCTTCCAATCCATGAACATGGGATATTTTTCCACTTGTTTGTGTCATCTTTTGATTTCTTTGAGAGGTGTTTTGTAGTTTTCATTGTAAAGGTCTTTCACGTTTCTGGTTAGGAAGATGCCAAGGTATTTCATTTTTTTGTGTGTGGCTATTGTGAATTGAATTGTGGTTTTTATTTGGGTTTCTGTTTGTTTATTATTGGTGTAAAGAAATGTGATTGTCTTTTGCACATTTATTTTATATCCTGAGACTTTGCCAAAGTCCTTTATCAGTGTAAGGAGGTTTTTGACAGATTCTCTTGGGTTTTCAAAATACACAATCATGTCATCTACAAAGAGAGATAGCTTGACTTCCTCTTTTCCTATTTGAATACCCTGGATTGCCTTCTCTTCTCTGGTTGCTCTAGCCAGGACTTCCAATACTATATTGAACAGGAGGGGTGAGAGTGGGCATCCTTGTCTTGTTCCAGTTTTCATGAGAAATGGTTCCAGTTTTTGTCCATTTAGGAGTATGCTGGCTGTGGGTTTCTCATAGATGGCTTTTTCTATTTTGAGGTATGTTCCCCGTATGCCTAGATGTTCAAGGGTTTTTATCAAGAAGGGGTGCTGGATTACCACCTACCACTGGGGAGAGGAGAACCTATTCAGTAAATGGTGCTTGGGAAAACTGGCTGACCACACGCGGAAGATTGAAACAGGACCCCTATCTATCCCCATACACAAAAACTAACTCTAAATGGATCAGAGACCTAAATGTAAAACCT